>NW_025421767.1:0-161613 GCF_011764305.1 Mustela putorius furo | reverse complement strand
GGCTCTATAAGTAGATGTGATGGTGGAAATTCAGGATATATAGCACACCTCGAGTTTGTTGTCAAAGACACGTGAGTAAAGACTAGAAATGCAGTCTTACAGGCTTACTCACATCAAATGGAGGTCACACATCCATTCCATCGAAATTAAAATGGCTTCAAGTTCTCCCCCTCTTCCCTCAAAGGAATCTGAAGGTTGAAACATTGCTATGCTGTCACTTGGGATGCCATTGTTGGCGCTGTCACCTTGCAAGGACAGAAATATGCACTGGTTTATTATGGGATCAGTGGTCAGCTTCCTAGAGAGAGTTACACCCTCAGCTGGGAGTGAGGTTTTTTTAAATGCAAAGCAATGAATCTAGAGTCTGATTCCTGACCACCTTCTCTGTGGAACTGTTCCTCAGGGTCCGAATCACCCCAGGGCCAAGTACCAGACAACCAGGGACAGCCGTTATACCCCAGCTCCTGCTGAAAAGTGTCCAAATCAGCCAGTCACAACCTACCATCCCTACTTCCCCCATTCCTTCCTACAGAAACCACATAAAGGCTCTTATCCTCAGTCCCATCCTGACGGAACCCGGTGCTCCCCTTTGTCCTCCCCCACCCCTCCCTGGTGGCTGCGCCAGCCCCCTCCTTCTGGGATCTGTGAGTAACCAATTGTCTTTTCAATGGCAGTGATCTCCTGGTCTGTTTGGCCTTACTATCCCTAAATGACAATAAAACCCCTAAGTCCAAACAAAGACTTCATGGAGGAGGTGATGTATGAGGTGTACGGTGTGTGAAGAATATCTGGAAGTATTATCTTTGTATAACAAGGCAGAAAAATAGGGTTTTAGGCACAGAGAGCAGCAGGTTGTGGCCAGATGCAGGTAAGAGAAAAAGCCAAAGCCATCCACGAATTCACAGGGGCTCACTGTGGTTCAAGCACAGAACCTGCGGAAGGAGCAGGGGAAAAGTGGAATCGAAGAGATCATGTAAATGGTGGAAAAACTGTGGGCTATGTGTTGTGCCTGACCGCTGTACTTCCTCATCTTCCTCTTTCTGGGTACACAAAGCCGTTCACTCTGGATAATTTCCCCTGTGCTTCACAGTATGAAGGTTCCTCAAAGAGGAAAATAGAGTTACCCTAGGACCCAGCAATCCCACTACTGGGTATTTACCTAAAGATACAAATGTAGTGATCCAAAGGGGCCTGTGAACCTGAATGTTTACAGCAGCAATGTCCACAATAGCCAAACTATGGAAAGAACCTAGATGTTCATCAACAGAGGAATGGATAAAGAAGATGTAATAAACACACACACACACACACACACACACACACACACACACAGGAATACTATGCAGCCATCAAAAATGAAATCTTGCCATTTGAAATGACTTGGATGGAACTAGAGGGTATTATGCTAAGTGAAGTAAGTCAATCAGAGAAAGGCAATTATCATATGATCTCTCTGATATGAGGAATTTGAAAGGCAGGGTAGGGGGTCATGGGAGGTAGGGAGGGAAAAAATGAAACAAGATGGGATGGGGAGAGAGACAAACCATAACAGACTTAATCTCACAAAACAAACTGAGGTTTGCAGGGATGGAGGGGGTATGGAGAGGGTGGCTGGGTTATGAACATTGGGGAGGGTATGTGATATGGTGAGTTCTGTGAAATGTTTAACACAGATGAATCACAGACCTGCACCCTTGGGGCAAATAATACATTATATGTTAATTAAAAAAAATTTTCACCTGTGCTTTATGCAGTCTGGGGGAGGATGGGCACACATATAAACCCATATAGTGATTGGTCCACCTGACACCAATAGGACGAATCAGAGTCTCCCTGGGATTGATATGTAAATGACAGGAAGACAAGGTTCTCTCTTTAGGCGAGTGACTGGCCTTGCTGGATGGGATTCAGGAGCTGGCAATGGCCATCTTCCTGGACACTTGAAGAGTCTGACCAGAGAAGAAAGCAGCCATATGGAGACAAGTAAACATGATACATGGACAAAGAGAAAAGTGTTTTGCCGGTTTCCAGTCCCTAGTTCTTGATTCTGAAATTTTAGTTCTGTAGCACTTCTTTTGATTTTTTAAAAATATTTTTTCTTTATTTATCTGACAGAGATCACAAGTAGGCAGAGAGGCAGGCAGAGAGAGAGGAGGAAGCAGGCTACCTGCAGAGCAGAAAGCCCGATGTGGGACTCGATCCCAGGACCCTGGTATCATGACCTGAGCCGAAGGCAGAGGCTTAACCCATTGAGCCACCCAGGTGCCCCGTCTTCTTTTGGATTTTTATGAACTGCTGTGGTATCCACCCCTACAGGAACCTGGACATTCCTTTGTTTTTTGTTTGTTTGCTTGCTTTTCCCTTTTGGTTCCTCTAGTTTTCTTTGGATTGCTGCCACTTGCAAGCAAAGGGTCTTGTAAAAATACCACACCAAGGAAATTCACACGTCCTTAGGAGCTATAGAGTAAGTTCCTGTAGGGGAAGGACACAATGAGATGCACATTTTAGAGTGATCATTTTAGAATAAGTTTAGAGGATGAATTGGTGTGAGAATGGGAGGGAAAAGGGGCATATTCCTGAAGATGACATGACAGGTTGGAAGGCCGTTATGGTCATTCTGGCAAAGTATGGTGAGTGCCTGAAACAGAAGAGAAAAGGGGGCTGAGGAAAGATTAAACTTATACAAGGTGAGAAGACTAATGAGACTTTATGAAATCTGAGTTTGTGAAATCGGATATTGCTAGGCTTTTAGCACACTTACTTTGGGATCTAATCTTCAAAAATATTTAAAGATCTCTGGTGGTTACAACACCATCATCTTTCCAGTGATTAAGAACTCTGAAATGTTAATCTGGCCTGGGCTGTAGAATGTCAGCTGCGGCTTAAGCACAACGAAAAGCCATTGAAGGGTTTTACACTAGTGGGTGGAGCGTGGTCGTGGGATTCCTTTTGCATTCTTAAAATGTCATTTTTGGCTGCTGTGTAAAGAATGGATAGAGAAAAGGCAAAAAATAGAAACAAATCATTCTCCAATATTTACGGAACATCTACTATGTGTCAGGTACTGTTCTAAACCCTAAAGACAGAATAGTTAACAAGAAACAAAATGAATTTGATGTCCTCTTGGAGTTTTCATTTTAGTTGTTGAGTGAGAAATGAAGCAAATAAATATACATACATATCAGGGGTTGATGTGGGGTAGGAAGGAAACTAAGCTGAGTGAGTGGACATGGGGTGTGAGGGTTTAGGGGAGCAGGTTGGTATTTTTCTATGGGACTGTGTCAGAGAAGTCTCCTTCATTTGAGGAAAGACGTGGAGGAAATTAAGGAGCGAGCAGTTGTGCTGTTTTTGGAGAAGAGCATCCCACACAAAGCAAACAGTAAGCCCAAGGTGGGAGCACATCTGGTGTGTTAAAAAGAATGACACGGCGACCAATAATGCTGGGCAAAAAATGAGCAAGACGGCAAGTGGTAGGAGGTAGGTAAGGAAGGTAGTGGGGTCAGATCACATAAAGTCTTGAAGGCCATTGTAGGGATTTGCCTTTAACTTTGTGCCAGATGAGAAGAGCTTGGATGGTTTTGAAGAGGCTTGACTTGATTTAGATTAGAAAAGGATCGGGGCGCCTGGGTGGCTCAGTGGGTTAAGCCTCTGCCATCAGCTCAGGTCATGGTCTCGGGGTCCTGGCATCGAGCCCCGCATTGGGCTCTCTGCTCATCAGGGAGCCTTATTCTCCCTTTCCCACTGCCTGCCTCTCTGCCTACATGGATCTCTCTCTCGATCTGTCAAAATAAATAAATGAAATCATAAAGAGAAAAGAAAAGAATCACTCAGGCTGCTGTGTGCAGAACAGACTTGTGGGGTTGTGGGGTGGGGATGCTACTTGCATTAATGTAGACTGAGATTTCTATACTGCTGGCATTTGGGGCCACATTAATTTTTGCTATGGGGAGCTGTCCTGTGCACTGACCACTAGATCGCAGGAGCGCCCTTTCCCAATCCCAAGTTGTGACAACGGAAAAGTGTGTCCAGGCCCTGTCAAAATCCCCTGGGGGAGAGCAGGTGCACAAAACTCTCCTGGTTGAGGACCACTGATCTAGGTGAGAGGGGGTATTGGCCCAGACCAGAGCAGTAGATGCAGGGGTGGGGAGAAGGGGGGAGATTCTGGGTGTATATTGAAGACAAAACACGCAGGATTTGTAAATATATTAAGTGTGGAGTGTGCGGAAAAGACAAGAGTTGGGATGATTTTACAATTTGGGGGGCCCGAGGCACTAGAACAGTGACATTACCACTTGCTAAGATGGGAAAAGACGACGGGAGAAGCAAGTTTGATGGGCAACAGGTGTTTGTTTCTGGAGATGGTGGCTGAATCCACATGGGGATGCCCAACCAGCAGCTGAACACACGAGTCTGGCATTCATGCGTGAGGTCCAGGCTGGAGGCACAAATATGAGCACCGTTAGGACATAGGGTTCAAGCTCTGAGAAGAAGTGGGCTTACCTACACAGTGAGTATGGACAGAGGTGTGTTTGGCAACATGATAAGTCAGCTTCATGATATCTGTCCCCCGGTATTTGTCCTGTGAGTATGGATGGGAGTGTGTATGGGACTTAGGACTTGCTTTTAACCAGTAGAATTTGGCAAGGTAAGAAGATGTCACTATTATGATCTCATTATATTAAATCAGACTGTTTTACGGATTGGAGTGAGAGGCTATCCTGGACTTGAAGAAGCAAAGAGCCAAGTTCGGAATCACCTGTGGAGAGAGTTATATGGCAGGAAACCGCAAGCAGACTCCGGGGGCTGAGGATGGTTTCCAGTTAACAGCCTGGAGAATCTCCCTGGCCCACCCCAGCATGGGCTGCCCCCCCAAATCACACAGCTACAAGGAAATGAGTTCTGCCAACACCCGAGTGAGTTTGGAAGCAGAGCCTTCCATAGTGGAACCTGCAGGTGAGAACACAGCTTGGTGGGCACCTTCTCTCCTCCTTTGAGTGAGACCCAGAGCCGAGGACCCTGGTTAAGCTGTGTCTGGCCTCCTGACAGCTAGAGATGGTAGGATAGTAAACTGAGCTGTTTAAAGTTACTAAACTTGTTATTATTTGTTATGAAGTAACTATTAAAAACAAAACAAGAGGCCTAAAATGGAGTTGCTTATGCTAAGCCCCATGTCCCCCAAACCAGACTTAATTATGATTTCAGCTGTCCCAGAAATGGAATCTGAGCCCAGGCAAGCAGACACCACCTGATCCCCACTCCCTCGGACCCCTGCCATCCCCAGAAGCCAAGTCACCTGGCCATAACCAACCTGCTTTGTTTGCCTGACGTGACTTCCTTGCTCCTCCTCTCTCTCCCGCTATAAAAGTCTTTCATTTTGTACTGCTCCTCCGAGTTCCTTTCACTCTGCAAGCAGGATGCTGCCCATTTCGTGAATCATTGAATAAAGCCAATAGGTTCTTTAAAATGTACTCAGCTGAATTTTTTTTTTTTAACACAACAGAAAACTCAAGCAGAAGTTCCGAGTCCCAGAGCACAGGAATGATGTCTAAAGGTCAGGAAGCTCAAGAAAACCCAGGCATGAAACCCATCATCACTGACCAGTGTGGAAGAGGAAGGGAGAGCCAACATCACGATGAAAAAGATAGAATATTTCCAGAGAAGTGGAGGGACTTCTATGTCTATAGGACTGACAGGTTGAGTCATTTGGATCTGAGGGTTAATCATTGGATTTGGCAACTTGGTGGTGATTAGCGATCTTGGAAAATATCTGTGTAGGTGTAGTCATGGGACCAATGACTGTTAACAGTGTCTGAAGTGCAAAAAAAATTTCAGGGTTTGGATTCAAATGGGAGCAGTGGATATAAAGAGCAGTGAGCAAGTCTGACTTCTGTTTTGGAGATCAAATCAGTTGGTTTTGCTGATGGATTAGATACGAGAAAAGGGAAAGGGGGAATTTATCCCAGGGGCTGAGGCTTTAGCCAGTAGGAGGTGGGGATGCTGTTTACTAAGATGGGGAGACTGGGACAGGAGAAGGTTGAGGAGGGAGCAGGATAGAAATCATGGTGAAAATAAGACTCCTGTTACATATTCATTGAGAAATATGCTGCAGGCAGCTGGCCATGTGAATCTCAGCTCCAAGGGCGGGTTAGGATTAAAGACGTTCACTTCAGAGCCTTCAGCTTCTACAAAGAACTTAAATCAATGATGCTGAATGGAATCGGTTAAAGCAGTGGTTTTTAAAACTGGGGCTGGGAGGCAAGGAGTTTTGCTCCCAGGGCCGACTGAACAATATCTGGCAACATTTTTGGTGGTCACCACTTGGGGGGTGCTGCTGGCATCTAGTGGCTAGAGACCAGAGATGCTGCTAACTGTCCTGCAGGGCACAGGACAGCCCCACAGCAGAGAATCACCCACCAGGTATCAATAGTGCTAGATTGAGAAAAGCCTGATCGAGGGAGAGAGAGAGAGAGAGAGAGAGAGAGAGAAGCGCGAACGCATAGCTACAGAAGACCCAGAATCAAGCTCTTCAAAGGGGCGGAGATGAAATTGAGAAGCAAATTGAGAATACAGGTCCAGGATGGTAGGAAGAGAAAACAAGTGATTAAGAGGGCACTAAGGAAGCGGGAACCTAGAGACACCGAGTACATCCACGTTTGCTAGTGATAGGCGTGTATGGTGCATGGACCGCCTATGAGAATTCACACACCTTGCACATTTTTAAGTGGGCATCTGAAACTTTTTAATCATAAAATTTTCATCACAATATATGTATATTTTATTAACTAGGTGTTGAAAATATTAAACATTTAAAAAATGAGATAGAGGGCACCTGGGTGGCTCAGTCACTAAGCAGCAGCCTTTGGCTCAAGTCATGATCCCAGGGGCCTGGGATGAAGGCCCACATTCCTGATCAGCAGGAAGCCTGCTTCTCCCTCCCTGGCTCTCCCTACTTGTGTTGTGTGTGTGTGTGTGTGTGTGTGTGTGTGTGTTTGTGTGTGTGTGTCTCTCTCTCTACCAAATAAATAAATAAATCTTTAAAAAGAAAATGAGATAGGAAAGGATCGACTTCATTGGAATAACATTTGCTTGCTACAAGTTGATTTTTTTTTAAGCAGAACAGTCTCATTTTTTGTTATTTTATTTCGCAAAACACACTGGAATGGAATGAAACCATTAAAATCCTTACTTGTGCCTTTCCCTATTATGTCCCTAAAAATATGTAGTTTAATTTAAATATGAAGGAATGAGTGTCACTAACCAAAACTGATTGTTATTCTGATGTCAGAGCACTTCCAACATCTGCCCAAATCCCCTTTCCGATGTTAACCTTTACCCTAATAAGGAGAGGAAGCCCTAAAAGCAGAGCCCCAGGACTGCCCACAGAAGGGCATTATTTGAAACAAAACTGGTATTTCAACTTTGGTATCAGCCCAAGTCCTACACTCTAATAAGATCTGAGAGGAGTGTCTTGATCTTCCAGGAAGGAGAGGAGAATCCTGATATCAGACCCAAGAATGGGCATATCATCGATCCTCCAGAGCACACATGGAGTTTGGATCTGGAAATGGACTCCCTTAAAATGATCTGCACATAAGGATTCTTTATAGAGATTTTTCAACTACCCTTGGGGACATGGTACCCTACACCCTCAGGTGTAGACAAATATTTTACAAGCTATGCTGGGAATGAGGTGGGGAGAGAAATATGGAGGTTGTTATAGGAAGATAGAAGGTTAAAGGAAGTTTTTGTTTTGGGTTTTTTTCCTTTTGTTTTTAAGAAAAAAGGTCATTTGTCTTCTGACTGGAAGGATCCATTGGAACGAGAACTTGATATTGACCCTGGGAGTGGAGTCCTGGAGAGGGCTGGAGGGAACAAATCCCAGACACAAGGAAGAACAAACCCAATCTGGGGATGTCTGCTCTTCTCAATAAACCTGCTCTGTCTTCAACTCTTTCTGTGTTTCTTGTACATTTCTCCAATTACCATGTAAATTCCATGATGCCAGGGACTTTTCTGTGTCGTTCGCCCACAGATTTACAAACACTCAGGGCAGTGTGTAGCACTGACTAAATATTTGTTGAGTAAATGTCTAAAAACAAATTAAAAATGGATACAAATGTAGGTATAGATTTGATTGGGTGGTGGTAAGATAAGGGAATTCCTACACAAAGGGCTTTTATTTTCTTGAAGTGTGACACTAGTCATGAAGTTTTGGAACACAGGTGAGGTTTGGTGGGGTGAGGTCCAGAGCCGATGACCAAGAAAGGATTCTTGAGACGTCTTAGGTGCAAATGGTGGTTTTATTAAAACACAGGGACAGGACCCAAGGGCAGAAAGAGCTGCTCAGACAGAGGCATGGTTGACTGGGAGCTGAGGAAGGTGAGGACAAAGGGGGTGTCCAGAAGGACTGTCATATGCTAAAGAAGAATTTCAGGATAAGGGAGACCTGGTTATTGTAAAGTCAAGGCTGTTTTTTTTTGCCTCTAATGAGGGAAAGCATGAAGACAGTCGGGAGTTTCCTGGAGATATGTTACATTCCTCCTATCACACATCCTTGTCAGTGGGCTTTGGGCTTAGAAGAAATTCAGTTTTATTACACTTCCCTCCCCCTTAGCCTCCCAGAATTTTATGGAGGGGAGGGTGATGGTGATGTTAGGGGGCTTCCGGAAACTGAGGTATGGGTCTCTGGAAGTCAGGCTATTGATGAGAAAGCTTCTTCCTTCCTTGTAAGTCGCTAGGACATTCGTAGATGGAGGGAGACTCCTGTCCTGCAGGACTGGGATCTCTATCAGTTAAGCATCGTTTTTCCTTTAGGGCAGCCAGGAGTGCATGAGGAATGTTACACATATGGCATGGGGAGAGGGTGTAGGGTGCCAGTTTCTGCTTTGTCCTAAGCTTGCCTTCTGCTCCCTCATCCCTAGGACAGGAGCTGGAAGTGAGGTGACATAGTTCAGAAGAGGTGGGGGTAGGAATTGTTGAGGCAAGTCTTGAAGGTGTGAAACGGTCATCCATTAGAGGGAAAGCAAACTCACCAGAGAGACAGGGGAGTTTGAAGCCAGGGTTGAGTATCCACTGGAGAATTGTGGTCAAGTGTTTTAAAGTACAGCAGGTTGGCTCAGCTGTATGATTCCTTCCTGGTTTCTGGTGCATGCCGCTGGCATTGGTAGAATCATTTCTAAAGAAACAAAGCAAAAGAGGATAAGCCTTTCTTTCACAAACGATGATGAATCAAGTTTTGAACATGCTGGGTTTTGAGGCACAGGTGGGACATCAGTGAAATAGCATGAGTAGGTAGTCAGTTACACGGGCCTGGTGGGTAGGAAAGAAACAGATGGTCATGTATCAGTGGGAGAGATGTTGGCTAGGGAATGGGAGCTGAAACCAAGGGCACAGTTGATATCACTACAAGAGAGGGTAGCTTGGAAGAGAAAGGTTAACTGAACCCCCGGGGAAACCCTGATGGGAATGTCACATGCATTTCTCAGGCATGCCAATGTTGACACAGATTACTGTAACTCCTGGGGGCCAGAAGCCATGTCTTTGAGATTCATTCATTCTCTGCCTCTGGCATAGCGTGGGCCACATTGAAGGTAATTCTAAAATTCATTCCGATTTGATTTCATTGCACTTTTCATTTACCAGAATCTTGTCATGGTTTGCTAGTGTATCATTTTCTCGAAAAGATTAAATAAGGACCATTTTACAAATATGAGATGAATGCCTGAAGGGATTTTGTTTAATTCATTCATTAGCTCGGGAACCACTAAGATGTTACCACCACTTCAAGCAAGAATCTCAAGGCAGACACATATACAATCAGTAATACTTAAACGAATTTGCTTTGATAGATGCAAATAGATATGCAAATAGAATGCAAATGGATGCAAAACTGCCTTCTACCAAAGGAAAGGGGGTCAACTGTACTTCCAGTGGACAAAATTCATTTACATATAGCTAGACAAGATCATCTGCATCCACATCAATTATGTACAATCTATAGAGTTGCAAAATAGCTCAAAGACAAGAAAGGCACAGAATATCCCATAGAATTGGTCAGCCCAGAAGGGTACATGAGACAACACCCTGTTTTCCCTTGGAAGACACTATAATCTTTTAGGTTCATTTCAATGTCTTTCGTGATTTTGCCTATGCTTTAAAAGAAAAAAAAGTTACCCTTATCATTCTTATTAGTTTGAAAAAAAACTAATAAAATACTAGTCTGTTATAAAATACACATGGAAGAATGTTCTGGCACTATCATACCCAATTTGGGGTACTAACTGATTAGGAAGATGAGGCAGAATTTGGGAGCCCCCTAGAATGAGTCTGTTTCCGGTTGGAATAGGAAACATTTAAGAATCAAACTAAATGATCTCAAATCCACTCTGGAATGAAACAGGTTATAAGGAAAATACAGAATATGTTGAAATGGACCTGTTGTCTCATTGTGAGCTTTCCTGGTCAAATGGAGACCTCTACCATGATGCTTGTCCTCCATGTCCCACCCATCCCATACCTGCTATCCTGGCACCAAAGGGCCACCAGACTTTAGGCTCGGTCTGCAGTTCCAAATGGAAACCCTCTGTTCCCACAGTAGTGGACAGGATGACTCTGGTTGCTGGTGGAAGCGTCAGCTGCTTTAGTCCAACAGTTCAAGAGAGGATCAGAAGAGCATAAGGACGATATTGGAAAAAACGCTCGGACGAATTTCCAGAACACAATATTTCTCTTTGCAATTTTTGAGTGTTCTGTAGCCAACCTGCCAAAAAAAAAATGTGAAAACTATAAATAGAGAGGAGTGGGAAGAAGAAATGAGGACCTGTCACAGTGCCAGCAAAAATAGGGAACTGAGAATTTTCCAGAGATTCAGAGTCAAAGGGGGTTGATATTTACTTAGAAAAGAAGTCGTGGGCACAAGCTCTAGGAGGAAATGAAGGCAAGAGAGGCAAGTTAGGGAATCGAGAGAGAGAGAGAGACTTGAAGATAAAAAAAAAGTCAACTTAAAGTCTCATTCCTCATTAAGGAAAGTACAGATCAGAGAAGAGGGGAGAGACTGGGATATAGTTGATCACCGATTGTGTCTGGCTCTGATTAGAAGCTTTGTATCCACCTTTTAATTTCATCTTCCAGCCTGTTTCCTGGATTCCAGCTTCTATTTCCTATGAAATAGGTACCATCACCAAAGACGAGAGTCAAACATGTAACAGTAGTCAAATCTTTAACAGCGCGGACAACTAACTAACCAAAAGCTGCCCCGGGGACCTCTGCAGAGTCAAGTGTTACATGCCCAGTGCCTGGATCACGAGGCCATGGTAGGGTCCAGGGTAGGGAGACACACACAGCAGGTTCTGGCCAGAGGCTAGTCACCAAACTTTGTGTGGCTGAAGGGGTGTGTACCAGCTGAATGTCAGCTCCCAGATGAAACTGAGGGAAATGTCCTTTGGGAAGATTTCCGCTGACTCTCTGCCTTTCCTTCATCCTCCCCAGGGTGTTCCATTAGCATTTGGGGTCTGGGGTCTTGCCTGTTGCTCCTGGCTTTGGTGGGCCACGCCACTGCCACAGCCAGGGCTCCAAGGGGCAGCGCACTGTATGGGCTCTTGACTGTTCCCTCCTGACTCTCGGAAGGAGAACAGGCAGCAGGGATTTTCATTCTTTGTTGGCATCTACTCTCTTCAGCAACCCCCAAGATCAGTACCCCAGGCTGCACAAGCTCAGGTTCATGACTTTACCAAAGGCCGGCAATAATTTCAGAAAGGAATGACAATGAAGGTAAAAAACAGTTCAACTACTCGCTCATCTGGACTTCTAGAGCAGGTGGGGTTCCCAGACAACTTTGTTCTGTCGGTCTGGCACCCTTGCCCCCCCTCTCGGTGCCTTGGTGATGAGTGTGGACCTTGCTGTTTGTGCTGCCTGAATTTGCCCTTGTCGCTTATTAGCACTGTGGCCCTAAAAGTCTGAGAGGCTAAAAGTCATGCCTCTCAGAGCCAATCAGAATAGCTTATTAGACCTATTGATTCTGGCATAGTGGGCCTGTGTGGAAATCTCTCTTCTTCATCCCTCCTCCTTCTCAGTCTTCCCCCTCCTCCACCTCTTCCTCCTTCTTCTTTGATGTGTAAACCAAGGTATTTGGGGAGCAGGGAATGATGTGATGTTTGGGATTTACTTTAAAATATATTCCAGACCTCCCCTCTCCCCAAAAAAACAAAAATACAAGCACTTTGGGGGCAGTAGAAGGAGGAGGGCCTATGAAACAGTTGGGGAAGCAGAGTGATAAGTACGCGGAAGGGCCGGGATCCTTCTGCTCTACACACTTTGGTGTGTAGAGAATTGAGAATTTTCATAATAAGAGTAAACAAACAAAGGCCAAATAATGAGGCTTTCATTCCCTACATCCAAATGACCACAACAGGGCATAGAATGCACTTTCATAGTTGCTCCCCTGGCAATTTTTTCTGATTCTCCAAATAAGATTCCAGCTCTCATCCTACCTGTCATAGTCTCTGGATATTGACTGGGCACGTTTTCCTCAACAAGGCCTCGCCAGGCCCACTGCTAGGGAATGTATTGTTTCAGATTCTGTACTCAGGTTTTAAAGATTTTTATTTATTTATTTATCAGAGAGAGAGGGGGAAGAGAGCGAGCACAGGCAGACAGAATGGCAGGCAAAGGCACAGACAGAATGGCAGGCAGAGGGAGAAACAGGCTCCCTGCTGAGCAAGGAGCCTGATGTGGGACTCGATCTGAGGACCCTGTTATCATGACCTGAGCCGAAGGCAGCTGCTTAACCAAGTGAGCCACCCAGGCGTCCCTGTACTCACGTTTAAAAAAAAAAGTGACCAGTTTCCCGTTTGGAGTGACTCGAATGCAAGACTCACAGTAAGCCATTGTCTTGCGGTGTCCCATCCCTTTCTAAGGACTGCTCCTGCTATCTCTGGGAGATCACAGTATTGGGAGGGGCAGCCCAGTCCTGGGCTATTACAGCAAAGCTGCAGCCTGAAGGGCACAGGTGAGATCTGTGGTTTGAGCTGTCAGAGTCTCACGGAGAAAAAAAAGAGAAATGAATCATCATTTGACCATGACATTCCCACTAAAAAGGAGGACAGTGGGAGAAAGAGCAAGGGAAGAGGAAAGAAAAATCTCAAAATAAAAGTGGGGTGGATGGCAGGAGGAGGAGAGGGTCTCGGAAATTGGGGGCGGTGCGGCGATCGAACCAACGCTAGCCACAAACACAGGATTCCGCCCATTAGTCTAGAGCGGACTGGACATAAACATGCTCGCACATCTACTTGTCTGCTGCGTTTTGTCCGCCGGCCGGTAGCGACGTGATTCCTTAAGAGCTCTGAGAACCCAAACCTGTGGCCGCCCCGCAGCTGAGCTGAAGTGGAGCTGGGAGCTGCCCAGAAGACCCGAGGCTGCCAGCTGACCACCTTCCTCCCTAGAGATCGCTGGAGCCAAACTCAGCGGGGGAGAAGCCACACTCGCGGGTGGGTGCCGGGGCTAAGGGAGGAAGCCGGGTTCCCACAGAGGCCTCCGCGCCCAGGTGGCTGCAGCGGCGGTGCCCGGGACCGGAGGCCTGACACCCGGACGCGCCCCCCTCTCTGGACAACCGGCCGCAGAAGTAAAGGGCCAGCATCCCGCCATGGCTATGCTTCCCGCGGGACAATCTCGGGAGAAGGTCCTGGAAGAGGTTCGCAGGCCGATTTTCCGAGGGAAAGGGCGAGGTGGGGGGGAGCGCCCCCCTGACCCTCCCCGCCCTCCCTTCTCCCGCTCACCCCGGCATCAACAGCGGCGGGGCTGCCCTGCAGAAACGTAGGCGAGGTTGTAGTGTCGCCCTCCGCCGCTCGGGGGCAGGACGACCTGCTGGCTCGACCGCAGCGGCCCGCGCGCCTCTCGTGGCGGAGGCAGGCGGAGGCGAGCCTGCGGTGTCCTCTTTCATTGGCCCGGCGGGGGCGCGGCCATGTTGGAGCAAGCGGTGCCTTCTGTGCGGTGGAAACGCCATGGCTTCACCGGTACCGTCCGGGAGCGCAGCCTCCTACCTTTCCTCCTAGCTCGAGTGTTGGTGCTGAGAGGCGGCGGCCGGCGGGATGGAGAGAAGTAAGATGAACCTGCCCAAGGGGCCGGACACGCTCTGCTTCGACAAGGACGAGTTCATGAAGGTGCACGCCTGGGCTCTGCTCCCCGGAGCCGGGCCGTGGGTGGCCTGCCCTCCTTGGCCCTCCGGGGCCTCTCCTCGGGCTTCTCCTGCGGGCTTCCTGGGCTGTCCCCGCCCCGGACGGGTCCTCGGCGGGGACCTCACTGCACTTCGCAGTGAGTCTCTTGGCCTCGGGTGGGCTAGGTGCAGCCTGGAGAAAGCACTCCTGTGAAATCGTGCACATTGAATGAAAAGGCCTGAAAGTTCAGGGCAAGTGGTTTTGAGCTAAACGTAAAAGCCCTGGACCCGTAGGACCCGCCTCTGGTACCGTGCGGCACAGTCAGACCGCCGCTCCCCCCCCCTGACAGAAGCCTCCCAGTGCCTTGTGCCTAGAAGCTCAGCGACTGTGCGTTGAACACATCTCTGAACACACGTACTTACCAGGAATCGGGTCAAAAAGGCACTTAACCTAATGTTTATGCCTGACTTTCGTCTTAAGCTCCCGGAATGAGAAATCTGAAAGACTGTACTGTCCTTACTGGTTCTGGTCCAGTACTACAAAGCATACCAAGCTCCTTTTCTAATGTTGCCCTACTTCTCTTTGTGAGGTCAGCCTGAAGCTGGCAGCAGATAACTGTAGGACATAAACTTACAGAATAGAAATTTAAACTGAAAAGACTTTACTGACAGGAAAGGTTCATCAGACATAGCCTTGAAAATGTCCCAAGGTTTGAATTAGAGCCAGGAGGAGCTTTATCTGTTTTCTGTATCCCTCTGGGTCTGTACTTAAACTATCAAAAAAACGTATATGTTTAATTTCTAAGGATTGGGATTTAGTAGCTGGTTTCAGTGTTAAAAAGTTTTGGCTCTGTAGGTACCTAAAATTCTGAAAAGAGTTTGAATTTCTTACTTTTTTATGGCTTCAAGTCACAATATGTTTTTTTTTTTTTTTGGGGTTAACCAGCTAGTTCCTTTTTGATACTTGCATTCAGATCACATCTCCCAAACTCTGGCTTTAAAAGTGCTTATGTCTGGATCCTCTGCAGTGTGGCCATATCATTTTTTAATATGTAGGGATGTCTAGACGAAGGTATATTGTACTCTTGTTCTTGCATGGTGATGTTAAGCCACTGTAATAAAAGGTGTAAATTGAATGGAGTGTCTGAAGGAGAGCACAGAGTGAATTCTCTGATCCAGAAACCTTTTGTTAACGAAGGACACGTGATGAGGAGAGAGGTCATTGGAAGAAGAAAAGGCACACACACAGACTTAAAGAATGTCAAAGCACGGAAGTCTCTTTAGCTTGTCTGTCTTTGGACTTCATCAGGCTTTCTTTGGGCCTAACACTAGCATTTTCTCGCACTTCCTCGCCCCGCCATCTTTCTCACTCTGAGCTGACAGAATGCCTTTGGTCAAAGCAGCTTTGGAAAATAGAAATCTCAAAATAGCAGTTCTAAAGTAGGACTTAGAGGTAGGAAGAGAGCAAACTGGGAAAGTGGCTAGAATGCCAGCAATTCCATATTCTTTCAAGGCTCTGACATTTCTGAATATAATGTACAATTTGTAGTGTTAATGAACGTGACCCCTTCATACATAGAAGGAAAATACATGGAACAGCTGTTCTGTGTAAAGTGGTATTGATCTTCTATGTGGGAGCTGGAGATAAAGGTTATATGCAATTTGTGTTTCCGTCAGAGAGATGTTAAGTTACAGTTCCGAGGCAGAAATGAGTGGAGAGCTTGCTGTCGGGGTTGTCTTTCTTGGCACACATTTTGAATGAGACTGGGATGGTAGAAAGGGAGATGGGGTGGGGCTACGGTTGCACCTTGGACACTGCATGCATTGAGGGGTCCACGTTGATGCAGACTTCATGGTAGAGCTGCATTCAGGTTTACAGCAGGAAGTTGTATGGTCATATCTGTTGAGTTCGAGCTGACTGGTGGCAAGAGACTACTTAAAAAAAGTCATGTTTATGAGATCTAATGAGAAATAGAAGGGGAAAGGTATGCAAAAGAGGTAGGTGATCAAAGTGCAGGAATGGCAGATGGGGAAGGGTCACCTGGGGCAGAGGCACTGGCAACATCATACTTTGTCAGCTTAGAAATACGAAAATCCTTTGGGTTGACAGCCAAATAATAGATGAGCAGGACATAAGGTATTGGTAGTAGGGGGAGAAAGTGGCATAACAGATAGATTAGACCATTTACATGGGTGTGCTATTGACATCACATGTAGCCTTCCTCTTCCATCTCAACATATGACTTCATCTCCAGTCGTACAGAAAAATTAGCAGCCATCCCACGGGACCTCCTCCATCCTGCTGATCATGAGCCCATTCTTGTATTTGTCCCCTTCTCCTCCTCGCCTGGTACGGGGAGGGGCTCTCCTTCCTCCTCGGGTTCAGTCTCCACTCTGGCACAGAATCCATGCCCTCCCGCCCTTCCAGGAGCCTGCGAGGATCCTCTCCCCTGCACTCCTTCCCATCATGCGCTCCTGTTTGATTCTCTCCCACTTGACTGCCCCACCTCTAGGTATTGCCCTGTCACTGTCGTTCATCACAGCCAGTGCTCAGGGGTTGACTTGACTTTCCCACCTTCCACCCTTCAGGCCCTGTCGTTCCACTGAAGAGTTCTTACCAAAACTGTTTCTAAGTCAGCGCACCCGACCTTTCTCTGTCTCCTTACTCGACATCGCAGTAGACCAAATGCTCTGCATTGCTTCCTGTCTTTCTTCTACCTCTCTGATGTGTCTCCTGTGCAAAGTCATGCTCCTGGTAGCCACTGAATGCTAATTATGGGCTCAGCCCCGTGTTCCTTCCTTTCCCTAGATGACCTTTTGTGCAGCTTCATGACCACCTATCAGCAGGTAAGGCAGATTCCTGTCTCTGGCCCACACGCCTCCTGAGCACCAGTTCTGTGTATCGGACTTGCTGACCTTTCTTCTCGGATGTGTCTGTGGCCCCTCAGACTCATCAGGTTCAAGACGGAATTCATGAGCACCTCCTCCACTGAAAACCACCTTTCTTATTCTATTGCCTCTCTCAGTAAACACTTCATCCGTTTAGCCTGGAGTCGGGAAACCAGAAGTCAACTCCTACTCTGTCACCTTTCCAAAATCTAGGGTGTCACACCCAGTCCTGTGGATTTCGCTTCCTAAACCTCTTGAGTCCATATACTTCTTTCCATCTCTTCTCGTACCTTTGCAGTGCGCCCTTGCCATCACACCGTAGAAGCTTCTCACCCAGTCTCCATGCGCCTTCCTTGTCTTCCTGGCCCCTGGTCTACACTGCAGGCAAGCCACTCTTGTCAGAATGCGGATGTGATCTTGTATGTACCAGGTGACTGGTCAGTCCACCAGCTCTTGAAAAACCATTTTCCCACGCACTCGAACGTATTTCAAAGAGAATCAGTCCCCCATGGGGTAGTTTTCCTTGGTAGACAGTTTGTTTCTGTGCTGAGCCAGTCTGCCTCCTTCGAACTTCTCTGTGTCAGTTCCTCTCTGGAACCTGTGGCTTCGTTGGCACCCCGGGTAGGCACATGAAGACCTTTTCCATGAGAAGTGAAGGCAGGAGCCCTCTGGACGGTGAATGTATGTACCCTCATGTTCCATAGGTAAAAGAACCGTGTGTGGGGGTGGGGGGGGTAAGTCCTTGAGGCTCCTCCGTGTTCTAATTGGGTGAACTGGGAATTTTGAGACAGGCAGCAGGTCCTGTGTGTCCTTGTTTGCAGGGAGCATGCATTCTGATGGACAAAACGGAAAAGGGGAAGAATGAGCAGCTGCTCAGATCTGTTTGTACTGTGCTGGCTGATTAGCTGTGACCTGCAGATGTGGGTCCCATCCTCGGCTCTGCTCTCTGCCTGCTTATGTCTGACTTGGGGCAAATCACTCGCCTCCGGCCTTCTGTTTGCTTGTTAGTATAATGAGGTGGTGCTTATCTATGTGATCTTTGCCGGCTCCTCTGAAAAGACTCCAGTCCATCCTGGCTTGCAGATAAGGAAACTGAGGCCTGAGGTGTGATGACTTCCTTTAAAGCCACACAGCTAGTTGGGCCAATCACAGGCCAGATCTCCTGACCCCCCACGCATCAGTCCTTGGAAATCCTACTGTAATATGTTCCTTTCCAGAGGCCACAGGTGGGAACTGAGGGAAGTGGGACAATCAAAACATTAAGAATAGCGCAGAAGATGGCACAATGTCCGCATGCCTTGGCACCTGCATTTCACCAATAGGGCCACCTCTTACCTTAGAAGAAGTTCCCACAGGGCTGGTGATCTGGATGCCTGGCCTGGAGCTTAGCTACGGTAAATGGGACCAGAGGGAGTGATGGCTGTTTGAGGTGGACTTTGTTGACGGCGGCTGGAGATAGCAGCTGACAGAGGAGGAAGAGGGAAGAGTGACAGACAGCAGATAGCCGCAGGCCCGCATGTCAGCCACTGTTGCCCAGGGCCGCCCATCCCCAGGAGCTGTCTTCGTATCACAGGAGCTGAGTGCTTACCCTGTGGGTTCTTAGTTCGATGTCACGTCTTGATGACAAGATTCCATTCTCTTCTGCATCAGTTTGAGACAGACATCGTAATGACATTCTAATTAGCCAAATATGGAATGTAAGCGTGGAACTCATTTTATAGAGAAATTTTCTTATGTGAACTACTTTCCCTGATGATAGAGGAGTTGTGACGATGTAACATCAGATATAGTTTATCTGATTGGCACTTGTAAGAAGGGTTCCCGGCAAAAAAGAACTGTTTTTTTTTGTTGTTGTTGTTGTCCTCCCTTTTGATCTTTCCTTTCCATTCTTTTTTTTTTTTTTTGTCTTGTGAGCGGTCATCTGATTTATAAAAAGATGCAACAAAAAGTAAAATGGTACAAGATAATCAGTTTCAAAACATAAAAAAATGAGTGTCTTTAGCCATAGCTCAGAACAGAGGAACTGGATAAGGAGAATTGCTTGTATGAACTGGCAACAGGAAAAGTTGGTAAAGGAGAGCTGAGGAACTCTATTAAGACATAGGAGTGAGGGGCTCCATCCTCATCTGGCATTTGCTCAGTGTCGTCTATATGGTTAGAGATGTCCATGATGGGAACTCCAGCAATCTTCTGGGTCTGGGTCAGCTGATGCCACAGTGTAACACTCTGAATTTCTTCCGTACTGAGCAGTCATCTGCATAGTTTGTCTTGTGTGTACGTGGTAATCGTTTGAATATTGGCTCTTTCTCAATCCTTAGAGCCTCTTGATACTTTCACCCCGGTTTCTCAGTTTCAGCCATTACACAGTCAGTTGTACAACTGGTACACTTGGCACACAGCCCGTCCATCATTGACCGGTCAAGTTTGGCTTAAATAGAAAAGTTGATAAAGTCGGTACCAACCAGGATGTGGTAAGTCGACCCAGCTGTGTGTTTTTATATTGGAAAAAGCAGGAGGGATGTTGGGGGACTTCTCTTTCCTTGAGTGCATGGGATCCTTCTTTTCTTTCTTTTTAGGTTTTAATCTGTCCTTCTCTCAGAGAAGGATCTCAGAGCTAAGCATTCGCTTCCCGGTCACATACTTTCTTGCTTTCTCTTCCTTCCCCGTGTTCACACCATGCCCATTTCTCCTTGCTTTTGATTTTCGAATTCACTCTTTGTAGTACCATAAAACTTATTTAAATAAAATGTTGGCCTACTAAGTTATTGATTATTAGTAAGTTCTTTGTTCAAAATTTGAGAGCAAGAAGTATTATGTAAATATATCTTTTTGTTATTTAACTAGTCTTACAACATTTAGCATCAAATTTCTTGAAACATTTAAACAAATTAATCACAAACTGGGGCTTGGGCTCTTTCTTTCTTTCTTTCCTTTTTTTTAAGTAATCTCTATACCCAACATGGGACTTGAACTCACAACCCTGAGATCAAGACCTGCACGCTCCAGTGACTGAATGAGCCAGGTGCCCTTTGGGCTTTTTGTTTTTAAGTTCCTCAGGTGAGGGGCTGCCTTAGTGGCTCAGAGGGTTAAGCTTCTGTCTTCAGCTCAGGTCATGGTCTCAGGGTCCAGGGATCGAGCCCTGCATGGGACACTCTGCTCAGCATGGAGCATGATTCCCTCCCTCTCTGCCTACTTATGATCTCTCTGTGTGTCAAATAAATAAATAAAATCTTTTAAAAAAAAAGTTCCTTAAGTGATTCTAATGTGTGACCAGTGTCGAGAACTGTAGCACTGGATAATTCCTTTAAATAGCTCAAGAAATTAATTTTGAAAAGCGAACTAAAAGCCTACATAGATTATGATTGGTGTTAAATTGAGGGGAAAAAAGAGATAAAGAGAAGACATCAGCTGGAACAGAGTGTAATTAGGTACTCAAATATTTGTTAGATGGATAAATACATTTACGGAATGTAGGTTTTTTTTTTTTTGTCTCTTCATAAATATGTCAAATGGGTATATAAATTCAACAAAGGAGTTTGATATAAAATTGATTAAAATGTTAGAACAGAAGTTTTTTAGAATTTCAGTGTTACTATTTCATGATGCTTTTAAGATGATCTCTCTGTAGATGGTGGGAAGATCTTGTTAGCATATGTTTTTAATTTCTCAAGCTTGAATAATTTAGTCACCGAACAAAGATTTAGAATGAGTTTTGGAAGACACAAGTCCTAGATTATGTCCCCACCTAGCTGGGTCAGAGATTTGAGAGCAGGGGCTGGAGGGATGAGCTCCAAGGACATTTTTGTATACATGCTGATACCTTGGGTGGGAACACTCTTCCCACACTTCCTGTGGCTAGCTCCTTTGTGTCATTTGGATTCAACTCATTGTTCTATATTTCCTGGTTCATCCAAGTTAAAATACATCCCATTTGTCACTCAGACCTTTACTATGTCCTGTTTTCTTTTTAGCTGTGATCACTATTCATTAATCACTATTTGATCACTGTTCATTAATATAATGTTTGTTTACATATTTATTTTCTCATTTCTGCATTAGAGTATCTGCTCCTTAAAAGCAGAGACCTTGTCTTTTCTTTTCATGACTGTGTCCCCAGCTTAGAGCAGAGCTGGAGTTGCATGATAAATATTTGAGGAATATTTATGGGATATACAGGGACATTTATTCATCTCTGTTGTCCATTGTTTTTCAAGAATGGTTGGAAACACACACATACGTGAGCTCACACAAACTTTCTATGTCTTTCAACCCCTATGTAGTGTGCAGATTAGTGCTTAACTATTTTGGTTTTTTGTCTCGATGAAATGGGACATGTTTCAGCTCATAAATTTCATATGCCCTCTTAGTACTTCTCATCATTACAGAGTGATGGTTCTGGGGGATTCTGCTTCTCGTGGAGATAGTATATAGTGATTTTATAAGTCCATGTATCTGCGAAGGAGTGTTTTTTACTTCTTGGCAGCTTAGAGAACTTCAATCTTTCCAAATTCCATGTAATTTTCATAGCATTAAAGCTATTAATTTCAGATTATTGGTAAGTTTTAAATGATTAATTCCCAGGTTACTTTGAATTAGTCTTTGTTTGCCATCCCTCATTGCGCTAGTTAGTAAAGTAGCTAAACTTTTAAACTCTACTTGGTTTTAATTTTGAGTGATGTCACTGCTTCTCTCATGGTTAATGGTTCTTAATTACCTGCAGCTTGTCTGGTTTGCTCATTTATTTTCCTGTGTTCCAATATCTCTTGTGATCTCCCAACTTCTGGCCTTTTGGGGGATTTGTACTTGAACTGGGTTCAGATAGGAAATACCCCTGAGTACAAAGAGAAGATATCTTTTCTTCAAGACTTTGGGTTAAATTAAGGGGTGCTCTGAGATTTTAAGGCAAATTGTCACGAGTCAGCCTTTATCTACAGTTACTTATCTCTGTAATCAGATTTTTCTCAAGACACAAAAATACACGTACACACAAAATAAAACACAGATACAGTTTAGATGCCGACTCAAATTGTCAGCCAGGGCTGTTGAGTCCACATTTTTTAATCATCCCAGGTGATTGATTATATTAAGTGAATATTAGCAGTTACAAAATAAGTTACAGTAATACAATGTACTTTTATCATTTTTTTTACATTAATGGTTTTTGGTTAATTATTCCTGTTTCTTAAAAAATAATTTAAAAAAATATAGCTCTTCTGTAGTCCGAATGTTTGTGTCCCCTCTCAAAAGTCATATGTTGGAGGGACGCCTGGGTGGCTCAGTGGGCTAAGCCTCTGCCTTTGGCTCAGGTCATGATCCCAGGGTCCTGGGATCGAGCCCTGCATCGAGCTTTTGGCTCAGCAGGGAGCCCGCTTCCCTCCCTCTCTCTGCCTGCCTCTCTCCCTACTTGTGATCTCTATCTGTCAAATAAATAAATAAAATCTTTAAAAAAAAAAGTCATATGTTGGAACCCTAATCCAAGTGCCAAGTGTAATGACATTTACAGATAAGGCCTTTAAGAGATTATTAGGTCATGGTGGTGGGGCCCTAACAATGGGATTAGTGCCCTTATGGGAAGAGACGGGAGAGAGCCAATGATATGATATATTACATATAATATATGAAATATTATTATAATGCTATATTATTATATCAATAAATGAAATGCAATAAATAAATAAATAAATAAATAAAATTGCAATGCAATAAATAAATAAATTACAATGGAAGATTATTCAGCTTAACAAAGGAAGGAGTGTGGGTGATGTCCCTGGTGGGCCATGCTGGCTCTTGGCTGGGACCTAAGCCAGGCCCGGACTGAAAACCTGCATCGTCCCACCAACTTGGGGTTTCCTGCTATCTGCCCCCCAAAGGACAATGTCCAGTGTCAGAGCATGGGGGCAGAAATAGCCTCAGTTAGTTCCTACACGAAGAGTAGCTTTGGAAACTTCTGAAAACCCAACTCATCATCCATCTGGCTATGAAGGGACATCTACAACATTAATCCCATGACCCATGTTTTACTTTGTAGAATTCCAAACATTCAACAAGCTTGTGAGTGGTCTATTTCTTTGCAAGCTTAGGTTGCTGCTTCTTGCCTTTAAAAGCCAAGCACTGTAGTTGCTCCCGTAGATCGGTACAGTCTTGTACAGTTTTCAAAGCACTTATGAGTTCTTCCCCTATTCTTTACTTCTGAAAAGCAAAATGTGTATCAGCCAATGATGTAATTAGTTTGAACAGAAAAGAACTTTATTGAACATTATCAAGGGCCTTGAAGAATGCCCGGAGGGCCAATGCCAGGTTCTGGGGCTGTACCACCGCAGGACTGCCCAGGGGAGATAGTGCAGTGATACCCCAACAGTTGACCCTGGATGGAACCGTGGGCATGGCTGCTCAGAGAACTCCAGTCTTTTGCATCCATCCTTAGAAACAGATCCTACCTACTTGGTGCTTGCTTCTTCTTCTCCCATCAGAGCCTCATGTGGGTGCATCTGATGGGCAGACCTTGTATCATTTGCAAAGTAATTTCTGGCTTCTCTTGGGGTAGAAAGTCAACATGGGAAAATTCCTCAGAGGTAGGAAGAGTGTCCAAAGGATGCTGGCTGTTTCAAATTACAACAAACATGACAAACGATACCACTGACCATCAGAAGTGGGGTTTTTAATGTCTTGAAACAGTTATTATTGGGTTTTAATGTTACTGGGAATCATTTACTGTAGGTTCACAAGATATCTGATAAGAGAGCACCTTTTAGATTTCTCTAACCAACAATATCTGCATTCTGATCCTGCAGAAAAAAGTTCTCTGGAAGTGCTGACCAGTTTTGATTGCAATACGATTTCTCAGCTGATTCTTTTCATATCCTATTTGAAGCAGAGCTCAAAGCTCTGTACTCAGTGGGTGGTTGTATAATTGTTTTAATTCATTTGTTAAACATAATTATCTTTCCTCACTTCTGTCCTATTCCTTTGATATATATGCTCAGCAGCTTGGTCCCTAATGGATGTGATTAGAGCTTCCCACGGTGTGCATCATGTGAGGGAAGGGGTGTTACATCGTTAAGGTGGGGACACATCTTCATTTCATGTTTCAGGGACTTAAGCTGTTTCTTTTGACACCTGGGGGCTAAGTTAATGAGAGAGTTCTTTGATAGCTTTATGTGAGCTAATTCTGCTTGTCACATGCTATAGGGGACCTGGAGAAGAGGGAGGAAGTCAGAGAGCAGAAGATAGGTGGGGTGCCTTTGTTCAGTGACCATCCCCTCATGTCAACCACCAACCCAATCA
The DNA here is from genome assembly GCF_011764305.1 of Mustela putorius furo. NCBI lineage: Eukaryota > Metazoa > Chordata > Mammalia > Carnivora > Mustelidae > Mustela > Mustela putorius. Next base: position 137,291 of record NW_025421767.1, on the reverse strand, counting down.
TTAACTCTGGGCGTTTAAACACAGACATCCTGAGACAGATCAAAGACAGGTTCTTGGCAACAGGTCAGAACATATTCTTGGGAAAAAGAGTTATGCTAGTGGACCCTTGTGAATCTGAGGTGTCTTCCTCCTAGAGACCTGGGTGTTTTGTAGACAACCTCTCATCCACCTTTTTGCAATGTCCCCGCAAGGCACTTATTCCCAAGTCTGGGAAAACTGAAGAATATTAGACTCTGTGCTCTTAGAGATCAGGGAAGGTGTCAATGAATCATCCTTCTGGGTTCTAACCTAGACTGACAACAGATAAGAACCGAGTTCAATCAAATGTGATAGGTATTGAGGGCTAGATGAGTCAGCATGGCTTAGATTCAAGACCAAAATAGTCTTGAATCTTCCTGTGCCCTGAATTGAAAAATGGTGCCCAGGGAATAGTGTACCTGGCCCGATCCAGCCATGCTTACCCCAAGAATATGAAGATTTCCCCCTGCATTTTCTTTTGAAAGTTTTATGGTTTTAGCCTTTACATTTAAGTCTACAATCTATTTTAAGTTAATTTTTGATATAATGTGAGGCAAGAGTGATGATTTGTTTTCCCATACATACATGCAATGATAGAAATGCTTTCCAGCCTGCCGCCAAAAAGAATGGGCCTGGGTCTTTCCTACTGTTTCCTGGCAATGGTCCAGCACAGCTTTCCTTCAGAGCAGTCAAATAACTGAAAGAAAATCCTCAAATTTAACAATCTTGTCTACTGGGTTTCAATGGAAGTTCATGCATTTTATCCACTCCCCCTTTTCAACCTGCTTTCTATAGAGAACATCAATTCACCTGTTGGAATTGAACCTGAAAAAAAAAAAAAAGGGCAACAAATTAAGCCACTTACAAGAGTGTCACGAAGTACTGACCTTTTATTCTTAACACAGTGACTGGACAGAACCCCTATTTTTGCGAGTAAAAAAAGAGCAGGCACCCCTTCCCCATCCTATGCGATGGTGCACTTCAAAGCCTTGTCTAAGCAAATCTTAGAATGTTGAAGTTGTAGGGAACAGAATGTTCATCAGTTTGATGAACGTTGGAAACAGTGATCTTTGCAGCTTCGGTTTATAACAGTGAGCTTGTGCATTCTTGGATAGCTGTCCATTACTGATGTGTGCCGGAGTAGTTTTTACAGTTTCACCTGAGGAAGGAAGACTTTATGTTTTACGAAGACTCCAGAAATTCTGCTCTTAAGGCTAAATGCATACAGCAACATTTATTACACAGAAAATGCAGCAAGTCTACAAGACCAGAAGCATAAGTACTGATGAATGGATGGAAGCAGTAGCTAGGACTATAGACAATCCTATAGCAAGAGAAGACTGTGATGCTTCCGGATGGTCCAGGAAATCTTCTGGAGGCTTCAGTACCTGGTGTGATCATTTAGTCGTGAAAAGGGCACATCAGAAGGGGTGGTGTGGTGAGCAAGGGCACAGGACAGGAGCCGAGCACATCTGGCAGGTGGCAAGTGGACTGTCAAGGTGGGGCCGTGAGAGACTGGGGTCAAGGCAAGCTGCCAGGAGCCAGGAAGCCTCCAGAAAGCCCGAATATCCCAGGATAGCATATTCTCAAATCATGATGATAAGGCTTACGACGATTTAAATGCTGTTAAATGGGATTTTGCCTTTCAAACCATGCTATACCTTTGATTGTAAGATGTATCCCAATTTCAAAGATGTTAGATTGTGTGGGGGGAAAAGTACAAGTCAGTGTGCTAGCCAGCCTCGGGGAGGACCACGAAGATTTCCACATCCCAGTATCTGCATGTGTGTTGTACCCTCCCACATCTGTTGTGACTAACAGGATATAGCAGAATTGGGGGTAAATCAGTTACAGAATTAGGTTATGAAAGACACTGAGGCTTCTGTTTTGTTCTCTCTCTCTTTTCCTCTCTTTCTTTTCTCTCTCTCTCTCTCTCTCTCTCTCCTTTCTTCTTCTATTCCCCCTCTCCTTCCCTCTCACTCCCTCCCTTTCTCTCTCTTTCTCATTTATCATTAGCTCTTGTGGAAATGCAGGTATCCCTGTAGATACCCGGGTGGCAAGGAACTGAAGCCCTCCACACCTGCCACCTGCACAGAATTGAGGTCTGTCCATCATCACATGTCCTTCAAACAGCTTCAGCCGGCTATTTGATGGCAATCTCATGAGATACCTCAAGGCAGAAACACACAGCTCGACAGCTTCCAGGTGCCTGACCTTCAGAAACGGTGTGAGATCATAAGTACTTAAATATATAGTTTGGGCTGCTAAGTTTGGGGGTAATTCATTGCAAAGCAATAGAGGAACGATTCTATACAAAGACTCAAAATATGCCTTATTCCCTATGTGTACTCAGCGTCAGTCTGACGTTCAGAAAGAGATATGCCTGCCTGAGGCTGCTTAGAACATGCAGTGCCTCAGAGCAGGGGGAGACATTAAAGAGAGGTAACAAAAAATGGGGAAAGGGAAGAAGCATTTTGCTTTTCTAGGTCCTTCTTTTTAACGAGTAGTAAATATACTTTCCTAGAAAGAAATAAACACAGAAGGAAAGAGTAGGATGAAAAAGTTACCTTTATCAGCCTATAAACAGATACTCAAACCAAAAACACTGGAAACTGCAAAAAGATGCCAACTGTTTTTAAAGAAATGGCACACGACGTTAGGTATGAATAACTTTCATGCAAATTGAAGAGGTAGACATGGTCGAATTGTTCAGGAGGCACCAAAAGAATGTGAATAACATTCTATTGAAAGGAAGGAAGACTGAGATTCTGAAAAAATATTTTATTAGGTAAAAGAATGATGAATAAATAAATGTATATATATATATATATATATATATATATATATATAAAGTTTTCTAGGGTTGCTATTTCAAGATACCAGAAGCCTGGAGGCTGAAACCACAGAAGTGGACAGTGTCACATTTCTAGAGGCTACAATGTTGGTAGGACATGCTCCTTTTGTAGGTATTGTGGATGGATCTACTCCAGGCCCCTTTTCCAGCTTGAAGCGTTGCTCTGGCTTTGGACTTCTTCACCGGGCCTTCTCCCTCAGTGCATATCTGTGTATCCGCACTCTCCCTTCTTAGAAGCGCACAAGTCCCCCTGAATTAGGGGCCCAGTCTACTCAAATATGACCTCATCCTAGCTAGTGACATCTCCAGGGACCCTATTTCCAAATAAGGTCATGCTCCCAGGTGCTGGGGTTTAGGACTGGGATACTTCATATGCATAAACACATACACACACACACACACACACAAACGTGTGTGTGTGTGTATATGTATTCCTATATATATATATCTATGTGTATAGATAGAAAGGGAGGAAGGAATAGACGGGAAAAAGAAAATACGCCTAGCGAGTTAGTAGACTTCACCTTTAACTTTTCAACAATGACCTTCAGAATGAACGACTGAAATTCTATTGAAAGAAAAGACCTGCATAGGTCAGTGAAAAATAAACTCTACATAGGGGGATGCAGAGGCTAGTATAGATTTTGTGGAAAGAGAAAGGATGAAAAGGGCTAGTCCGTATGTACCCAAAGGAATCCTCAAAGGCTGCTTTTCCGAGGTCTTGAGAAGAGACAATGGAAAGACACCCGATCCCTGAACAGAGAAAGCAACCATTGCAGAACAACAAGGGATCCTCTTAGAAAGACATGGCTATCCTCAAGGTGTCTGCATGCGATGAGAAAACTCCCTGAGATCCACCACATTCAAGCCCATCCAACAAGGCTCCAGACACTTTTTGGAAAGCTTGTCTTTCTTTCATGGAGAGAGAATGAGTGAGAGAGAGCATGAGAGAGGAGATGGTCAGTGGGAGAAGCCGACTCCCCAAGGAGCTGGGAGCGGGAGGCGGGATGAGATCCTACCAGTCCGGGGTCATGACCTGAGCCCAAGGCAGTCGCTGAACTAACCGAGCCACGCAGGCGCCCATCTCCAGAAATGGGTCAGCAACAGCTGAGGAGCACCTGGGCAGCACCCTCAGTGAAGTGCCCAACTCTGGGTTCTGGCTCAGGGGGTGATCTCAGGCTCTTGAGATTGAGCCCTGAGGCTAGCTCTGGGCTCAGGGCAGAGTCCACTAGGTCTCTCTTTGGGTCCTGCCCTTCCCCCCTTCCCCATGAAGAGTGCTCTTGCCCTGAAACCAACTAGGAAAAGCCTTCACAGAAATAAACAATGGTTGAGAGGGGGAGGGGGGTGGGGAGAGAAGCGACTGACCCAGGGCGAGCGGGAGGTGCCCGAGATGCTGCCCGCCCTGCCAGGGCCCGGCTCGCTCAGCCGCCACCGCCACCGCCTCGCGACACCGTCGCAGCCACCAAGGCAGCAACTCCCGCCGCCCCCCGCCCCTGCCCCCCTGCCGCCCCCCCCCCCCGCCCCCGCCCCCCCCCCCCCCCGCCGCAGCCCCCCCCCGCCGCAGGGAACAGCTGAGCCCAGGGAGCCTTGGCGCAAGCCTCCAGGAGGGCCTCCAGTGCCCTCTGAGCGTGTTCTCTTGGGGCAGCGGGGCCAAAGATCCCTCAGGGAGGAGGCGAGGGCGGCGCCCCCAGGCGTCCCCGGCGGGGGAGGGGCAGGCAAGACCTGCAGGGAGATCCCCTTGGGATTGTTGGCGCTGCTGCAGGGCTTCACGCTGCACTTGGCGACGCACCAGCCTGAGGACCCTGCCCTGCATCTGGCTCTTTCCTGAGCAGGGAGCCTGTTTGGCCCTCTCTCTCGGCCTGTCTCTCTCCCTCCTTCTCCTCTCTGTCTGTCCAAGGAAGGAAGAAAAACTTCCAAGAAATCATCAAACAACCCTCCTGATTCTTGTCGTTCATGAGGACCCCATGCGTCAACATTTGATTTTTACTTCTTGAATGGAAGGGATTGCTTGTTTGATAGACGCATTTGACAGAAAGACAGACACAGTGAGAGAGGGAGCCCCCTTGGAGAGGGAGTACAAGAAGTGCAAGTGGGAGAGAGAGAGAGCAGCAGGCTTCCTGCTGAGCAGAGAGCCCCAGGCAGGGCTTGCTCCCCCAAGACCCTGGCATCAGGACCCCAGCAGAAAGCAGCCACCCAGGTGCCCCACTCCATGATTAAATCCGTTTTTCACGATTCAGTCCGTTGCATTAGGCAACACGCTTCGAGGTCCTCCTCCACTCGGATAACACTAACCCAGAGGTTGTGTTTTCCTTGGCACTTTTGTGATCACTGAGCATTTTAGGAATCTTTGCATGGGTTTCTTGGCTGATGATTTTCTCCTTGGCATATTTCTGTGCAAGGATTTTCATTGTTTTGAAGGTACCTACCTATCCTTCTTGATTCCCAGTTATCCTCTCTCGAGTTGTATACAGTTCCTTAGGTGGTATCTCCATACAACCTTTCATACTTTTCGTCTTGTCCTTTGCTGGGCAAGATTTTGTGTTTGAAACCTTGGATTCGTAGAGTCCAACTTCCTAACCCTTCTTGGGCTTCCCGTTTCTGGTGGTGTGCTCCACTCATCTCTGCCACCTCCCCCAGATCCTCCAAAGGGTTTCCTATTGTATCTTCCAGACAACTTCTGATGTCTTCTTTTTCGTATGTAGGCTCCATCAGTCTGGAATAGCGTTCGGACCTCTTCTGTTCCACGTGGATATTCACGTCGTTTAGCACCGCTTGGTCAAAGTCTGCCCTTTCGTGTTGGTCTATTTCCTCGGGTCATTTCAAGAGACCTTTTGTAAGACATCCTATCCCATCAGATTCTCCTCTCACTCTCTTTCTCCCTCAGTCTTGCTCTCGCTTCTTTCTTCAGATTTGCCGGGGAATGACGAGCCCTTTTCGTGTCCAGGGCAATAGGAGAACTGGCTTACCCACGGGCACAGGCACTTGCTAGATCAGAAACTGGATTGCATTGAATCCCTCCATCCAGTTGGGGTCCATTGAAACTGTACACTACCGTTTCATCCAATCTCTGTACGTGTTCTATTCACCTAGGTAACCTATGAACATATGGACCATCCTCAGTCATCTTGGATGGTATTCTGATTGGAGCCTTGCTGGGTAGAGATGGTATAAAATCTTTGGAGAGACGAAGTCCTCCTTTTGCTCTTCTCATTAATAGGAGTTTCAAGCTTTGTTCGTATGTCCCAGGAGTCCATTTAATTTTCCTGAATTTTTAACTTCTATCTGATGACTTGGAGGAATTTACTTCCTGATTCTCATACTTTCTCCATTCTCTGAGAATATCTTTCTATACACATTTCAGTCTGTGTTTTTTTTTTTTTCCATTTGTTGTACCTTCAGTGTTTCCCCCGCCCCTTCTTATACTCGCTATGATGTCCCCGTCTAGGTTGGTAGAAGTCTTGTTCAAATTTTAGGTTTTCAATACTACCGAATTTTGTTTCTGCCTTCGAAAGCTGATTCTGTCCCTCCTCGAAGCAGCACAGCATTCTGTGTGGTTGTGGGTATTGATGCAATCTAACCAAGTTCATCTTTTCATTAGAGTAGAGAAACCATTGACATTTCATGAAAGGACTGAGCCCCTCAAATGATGCCCATTGTCTTGCATTTTCTTTGTTTCATCCCTTTGTACATCCCCATTTATTTATTTATTATTTTATTTCAATTATTTTTTTTTTAAAAAAACATAGAGTATATTTTTTCTTTATCTCCAGGGGTACAGGTCTGTGATTCACCAGGTTTACACAACTCACAGCCCTCATAGATCTCTTATGAAAAATCCCTGTGTTTTTTTCTTTAAATGTTTTTATTTAAGTTTTTTCATTTTTCTCTTTTGTTTTTAATTTTCATTTCAGCATACCAGTATTTCTTGTTTTTACAACAAACCCAGTGCTCCATGCAATCGGGGCCTTCTCTAATACCCACCACCTGGTTCCCCCAACCTCCCACCCCTCGCCCCTTCAAAGCCCTCATATTGATTTTCGCAGTCCTTAGTCTCTCATGTTTCCCCTCCCCCTTCCAATGTATTTAATTTATATTTTTAATTCTAAATTTTCATTTGTAATTTCAAGTTTCATTTGAATTAAATATATTTAATTTAACTTCATTTAAGTTTTTATTATAATTTTTTTTAAAGGCTGATACATGCTGTCGGCCCCCAAATCTGCGGTCTCAGAAAGTACACAGAAAATGGGGAAAGGGAATGTAGACTTACAAAGAAGAACCATTTCGCTTTTCTAGGTCCTTCTTTTTAAAGAGTAGAAAATATACTTTCCCAGAAAGAAACAAACTCAGAAGGAAAGAGTAGGATGAAAGTTACCTTCATCTGCCTATAATTAGATACTCAAACCAAAAACACTGGAAACTGCAAAAAGATGCCGACTGTTTTTAAAGAAATGGCAGACGACTTTAGGTAAGAATAACTTTCATGCAAATTGAAGTGGAAGACAGACGTGGTCGAATTGTTCAGGAGGCACCAAAAGAATGAGAATCACATTCCATTGAAAGGAAGGAAGACTGAGATTCTGAACAAAAATGTTTTATGAGGTAAAAGAATGTATAATATATATAAACATAATATATATAACCATGGTTTTATATAATGGTTATATATATATATATATATATATATATATAAGTTTTCTATGGTTGCTACTACAAGATACCAGAAGCCTGGAGGCTGAAACCACAGAAGTGGACAGTGTCACATTTCTAGAGGCTACAATGTTGGTAGGACATGCTCCTTTTGTAGGTATTGTGGATGGATCTACTCCAGGCCACTTTTCCAGCTTGAAGTATTGCTCTGGCTTTGGACTTCTTCACCGGGCCTTCTCCCTCAGTGCATATCTGTGTATCCGCACTCTCCCTTCTTAGAAGCACATAAGTCCCCCTGAATTAGGGGCCCAGTCTACTCAAATATGACCTCATCCTAGCTAGTGACATCTCCAGGGACCCTATTTCCAAATAAGGTCATGCTCCCAGGTGCTGGGGTTTAGGACTGGGATACTTCATATGCATAAACACAACACACACACACACACACACACACAACGTGTGTGTGTGTATATGTATTCCTATATATATATATCTATGTGTATAGATAGAAAGGGAGGAAGGAATAGACGGGAAAAAGAAAATACGCCTAGCGAGTTAGTAGACTTCACCTTTAACTTTTCAACAATGACCTTCAGAATGAACGACTGAAATTCTATTGAAAGAAAAGACCTGCATAGGTCAGTGAAAAATAAACTCTACATAGGGGGATGCAGAGGCTAGTATAGATTTTGTGGAAAGAGAAAGGATGAAAAGGGCTAGTCCGTATGTACGTAAAGGAATCCTCAAAGGCTGCTTTTCCGAGGTCTTGAGAAGAGACAATGGAAAGACACCCGATCCCTGAACAGAGAAAGCAACCATTGCAGAACAACAAGGGATCCTCTTAGAAAGACATGGCTATCCTCAAGGTGTCTGCATGCGATGAGAAAACTCCCTGAGATCCACCACATTCAAGCCCATCCAACAAGGCTCCAGACACTTTTTGGAAAGCTTGTCTTTCTTTCATGGAGAGAGAATGAGTGAGAGAGAGCATGAGAGAGGAGATGGTCAGTGGGAGAAGCCGACTCCTCAAGGAGCTGGGAGCGGGAGGTGGTAGGAGATCCTGCCTGCCCGGGGTCATGACCTGATCCCAAGGCAGTCGCTCAACTAATCGAGCCACGTAGGCGCCCGTCTCCAGAAATGGTTCAACAAGAGCTGAGGAGCACCTGGGCGGCACCTTCAGTGAAGTGCCCAACTCTGGGTTCTGGTTCAGGGGTTGATCTCAGGCTCTTGAGATTGAGCCCTGAGGCTAGCTCTGGGCTCAGGTCAGAGTCCACTAGGTCTCTCTTCGGGTCCTGCCCTTCCCCCCTTCCCCATGAAGAGTGCTCTTGCCCTGAAACCAACTAGGAAAAGCATTCACAGAAATAAACAATGTTTGAGAGGGGGTGTAATGCCAACTGAATATTACCCCCACCTTAAAAGACCACCAGAGACGTGAGTCAAAGCCAAGCAGCAAGGGTCGTTTATTGCAGGTTCGAACCTGACCTCTGCGCTGCTCATTGCCAATAACGCCAAGAGGTCCGGAGCTGGGTCGGTGCAGGATTTTTATAGACAGATACAAACAAGTTTCGGGTGGGGCTGAGCTGATTGATTGATAGTTTGAACAGGCATACTTGGCGTCCATGGATTGGGTCAGGGGACCCGCGCGCGAAAGCAGACAAAGCAATCTTACAGAAGCAGAACTGGCGGGTTAGCCCATGCATGCAGAAAAAAAAGCACTATCAGGATATTGAAGGCCTGGTTACTATCAAGCCAAGGCTACTTCTCCTGGTGAAATGTTACATTCCGGCTATCAAATGTAAGTAACTTCTTTGTTGTAAATTTCAAGGACATTTGCAAACCAAGGGAGACTCCTACCCTGCAGGACTGTGATTTCTGCAAGTTAACTATTTATCATTTTATGGCAGTCAGGGGTGCCTGAGGAATGCTACACATATGGAGGGGAGCGGGTGAGGGGGGGGGTGCAAGGCGCCAGCTTTTGCTTTGTCCTCAGCCAGCCTCCTGCTCCTTCATTCCCCCCTGAACAATTTTGACCCTTAAATCTTTAAGGGTCTATAACTTCTTCGTGCTGAATGGGGGCATAGAGCTGTCCCTACCCATTGCGGTCAATATTGATCAGGGTAGGAATGTATAAGGGAGTTACGAAAGGTGGAGGCAGCTGAATCCAGCGCTGACAGTGAAGAGGCATCCTCGCGTGCAATAAGGATCGTTTGTCGTGGTGTAGTCATTGTAGCAATGGAGTCTCGGCACCAAGTAGAGAAAGATGGAACAAAGCAACATATTAAGGTTAATAAGGCGATAAGAATAAGAAGCCCGAAAAGGAGATTTGGCCATAGCCCTCCTCCAAGCCAGGAACTTAACCAATCACTAAAAGAGAGAGAGGGACCTTGTAGAGCCTTAATCTGGGCATTCATATCCTTAATTAGTCCTGTGATACTTTTGTGATAGTCTGGGATGTACAAACAACATTCTGTCTTGATAATTGCACATGTGCCACCCTGGGCTGCTTTCAGGACATCTAAGGCCATCCTATTTTGTAGGACTGCCTTGCGTATCTGTGACAATTCGGTATTAAGTAGGGAGATGCCATTTAGTGAATCATTGAGTGCCTTTGTAGTAGTATATTTATTAAAGGCTTCTACATGCCACATGACATCCTCTAGTCCCGCAGATGGAACAAAAATGGATGCTAAGTGATCATACCATTTAAAAACAGATCGCGTCCATCTTTATTTCAAGTTGGGGACCTGATGTGAAGTTATTACAGTCAGGGACTGTTCCATAGTGAGCTTTGAGGCTCCTTTTATGAGGGCTGTTCTATGCTTAGCTAAAGCATCTGTTTGCAATCGCACCTCAACAGAGGTGGCCTCTAGGATAAATATGACTAAGGGATGAAACCAATAAGAAGACCTTTGAGTGGTCCAGCCTTAACAATATCCTGATTACAGAGGATCACTGGCAAGAGAGAATACTTGTCAAGAGATAAGGGGAGTCCCCAATGCATCATACAATCCACTCATAAACAAAGTGGGGTCGTCCATTGTCTCCACAAGTCCATAATTAATCCTATGGAGTGCAATAGGCTGGCTTTTAGGCAATTTCATTATCCCAGCCACACATAAGGTGTTAGTTAAGTTATACAATTGTAGGGGAATCAATCCCATTTTCCAGTTGTTTAATCATGTGTGAGGGGGTTCTACTAATAACACCACAAAATAAAAAAGCAAGAAGATCATCTAAATGAGCTATTGTGTAACTTCTCTGAAGTTTACCTCAAATTGTTTAGCTTAGGTAAACAAACATTTAAAGACAATCAAATCTAGAATTTAACATCCATAAAGATGTGTTACTAAAACAATTTTTCTCTCTAAAATAACCCTCATTTACAGAGATAGCCAAATCAGGACTAATACACTTGTGAAACAAGTCCAGTTTTAACAAACTTGGCCCATTATTTACATAAGCTCAGCAAGAACAGTTGAGTGTGATCATATAGATCTTTTAGAATCTGCTTTGCTGGAACTTCTTATAAGGAATCTCTGGGTTGAACTTTTAGTAGCCTCTCCGGGCCAGAAGCCAAGCCCTGTACTTGCCATCAGGCATGCCTGCAATACCTGTTGATTTGGGCGAGTTCCTCTTCTGAGTTTCCGCACCTACCAAAGAGTGACATTCTTTACTCACACCAGGTGAGGCTGCTGGGGAACACTGTAAGCAAGGTATCAGGCCAACAGTCCCAAGGGGCTTTATGGCTCCAGGTTTCATAAAGTCAACGTTAGTTCCTTAAAGCTGTCTGGTCATATCTGAGTCTATGCATGTCTTTCTCAAATATGACATTCCAGTCAAAGCCTTGGTAAAATAACCAGTTCTCAATGGTGTCCTGTTAAAGGAGAACAGATTCTTATTGAACTTATGCAAATGACTGATTGCCATGGAAGAAAGAATACTTACTGAGACCTTTTGGTTTCAGAGGGTTCATATAGAGAGAAAATTTGAATGCCTTGTGCACTTTCACATCTCTGTAAGTTACAGATAACTAGGAGGAAGTATCCCTGGTCTGGAAGAGCAAACATTAGAGAGAACCAGCAATGTTTAAAGTAAGACAAAACATTAAGAGACACAACATTATAATCTTTTAGTTCATTTAGTCCCATGTTAATAAATCTGGTGAAATGCGGCTTTAGTTAGTTCTGGAAATTCTTACCCATTTCAGTTTTAGGATTTTCAAGTATATCAAATATCTGTATTTGTCCTGAAAGTCCTTTATAGGAATATCCTTGAAGATAAAACTCATTTTACAAGAGAATTAAAACAATTATAAATGACAAAAACTCAGAATGGATATGGTTAGAGCTAAAGAGACATGGGAGTTTACAATTTAGCTGCAAGGAAATCAGGTTATTTCTGTGATACATAACATTTCCATAATTAGAGTATCAAGCGATGATCTTTCCAAACATTAAAACTTTAGGAAGTGCATAGAATCTCTAGAATAGTTATAGTATTTTCCCAAATGTAATCCAAGGTTTATCATTGGTTCAGTAGTATTTCACGAGAAACTTCACATACCAAGGAAAAGCCCGAGTTAAAGAGATTTACAATTTAAATCTTGTCAACATTTGCTAAAATCTTAGAAAGTTTTGAAGCACATGCCTAAATATACTTAGGGATGTTAAACACCTGATAAAACAAAAACATAGAAAAACTGGTTTTTCTGGGCAGGCAAAGAGAAAATCACTTACATTCTCGTAACAGGAGATCAATTAATCTAATAAAACTTTATCCTTTGAACAGAGAATTTCAGTCTTGTACTAATGTAATGTACCTTTAAAACCCATTCATTTAGGACAAAATTACCTTCCCTTACCTTCAACAAAATGTATTCCCATTCCTTAAATCTTTCTTACATATCTGCTACTTTCTTACATACAGAGTTTCCCTTATTTCCATCAGTCTTAGTTACACTAAGCAGAACTTTGTATTCTTAGAAACACCTTTAGTTATTAACCAATTGTGAACTGTTACACAACAGAATTCTTCAGGTGGCAAATTTATGAATCAGTTAAGTGGCAAACAAGTTTACCAACAGATTTAAATACTCTTAGTTTCTTGCAGTAAGTAAGAAGTCAAAAGCACAAACCTACATCCAATAATTAACGACTTAGCATTTTTTTTCCTGTTTGGTAAAGACCTAGATGTCCACAATTTAATTCCATTTGTCATCCAAGCAAAACTTTAAAACTTTCAGATTACCAAAGACTTTGAAAGCTACTTCAGGAATTACCCATTATAACTTTGAGACAGACAATTAACCTTCAGTTTAGTTATTTCATTGCTAACAAATTTTAATAAATAACATGAGCTTATTTGACCTTCAGTAAACCTCGAAGTTTCACATTTACTGCTGATAACTTAAAAGACAGGTCTTATCTTAATTAAACCAACAAACTTAACTTAGTTCCAACACTGATTTACTTTCCACCTGGGCCCACTCCACTTTGAATGTTTACCTGAGACATGCGTGGGAAGATCTGGAGTGGGGGGTGTTAGGTCCAGGGGGTGCTCTTCTTGCTTCTTGACAGTGAAGAGAGAAGGAGCTGCGGTGCATGATCTAGAGGCCAGTCATGCAGGCTGCACACACGTTGGTATAGAAATAGGAGAAGAGGGAAACAGAAGAAACAAAGCGCTGCCAGGAGGCAGAGAAAAGATTCCCGGTTTTAGAGCTCATAAGGCCCAACAGAGGAGAAGACACCATGCTTTCCCATCAGCCAGGGGGGAGGGGTTAGGCAGTCCAAGTCAGGCCAGAGAACACAGGGAAACTTCCCCGAAACAAAGAGAGTTTCGGCAGCTGCTTGGGAATATTCCTTATAGTCTCTGTCTCGAGTTAGACCAACCCCAGTTGGCTCCAGTTATAGCCATTAACATGGGAAGTGAGTGAGGGAGAAGCCCCCACATCTATTAGGAGTAACAGAGAGAAATAAATCCAGAGTCCCCTTTGCTAGGGATGGCCCAGCAACCTGGGTTTACTAGAAGAAGGCTTATTTACATAATTATCATCCAATATGTCAGGAGGAAATTTACTAGCTGACTCATTGAATCTGGTTTTAGCTCTTAATACCTATCTCTTATATTCCCTCCCGATATGTACGATGTTGCAGACAAGGGGAGAGGGATCTTTCAGGTGCTGTCTTGCTCGCGTCCCTCGCGGGAACTTAGGAGCGTCTTAGCTAAGGTCTATCCGTATAAACCCCGGACCAGGCTACTCCATGGAGTAGATGACCGTTATGCTGTATGACGCTCCACGAGACTCAGGGTGCAGTCCACTCAGACTCCGAAGCCGAAGGCGGTGGAGCCACACAAACACATTCATACAGTCAGGCATTCCTCAGATTCAAAAGGGTTAGACACCCTCCCGTTAAACAGAATGTAACCTTCATGACCAGTACAAGGAACATATATCCACATTTAAAGACATAACATGGAGACATACATGAAGACATACATTGTTGTCCTCCGAGGTGGGGCTCGAACCCACGATCTCTGTGAGGCCCTCCTGGCCCCCGAGGTGGGACTCGAACCCACGATCTCTGAGAAGCCCTCTCGGCCCCTGAGGTGGGACTTGAACCCACGATCTCTGAGAAGCCATTCCCACCAGGCACGAGGGACGCCTCCCCATTGGCCCGCTGGCAACACTATAGCGCGACCGCCAGGGTGTATTTGCCAGCCACCGTCCTGGGACTCTAACCCAGGTCCTGGGACTCTAACCCAGGAAAAATCACAGAAAGAAAGGACAAGACACACAAGACATACATAAGAACAAAGCATACGAAAAACATAGAGACAAAAGACAAAGCCCGCTTTCTTACCGATCGGTTGCAGTGACCCGTTGACCAGTTGTCTGGTGGGCTTGAAGGGGAGATCTCGGTGGGACCTCCAAATGTATTGCCAACTGAATATTACCCCCACCTTAAAAGACCACCAGAGACATGAGTCAAAGCCAAGCAGCAAGGGTCGTTTATTGCAGGTTCGAACCTGGACTTCTGTGCCGCTCGTTGCTGATAACGCCGCGAGGTCCGGAGCTGGGTCAGTGCAGGATTTTCATAGACAGATACAAACAAGTTTTGGGTGGGGCTGAGCTGATTGATAGTTTGAACAGGCATACTTGGCGTCCGTGGATTGGGTCAGGGAACCCGCCCGCGAAAGCAGACAAAGCAATCTTACAGAAGCAGAACTGGCCGGTTAGCCCACGCATGCGAAAAAAAAAAGCACTATCACGATATTGAAGGCCTGGTTACTATCAAGCCAAGGCCACTTTCCCTCTAATGAGGCACTAACAGAAAGACAATTGGGAGTCTCCTGGTGAAATGTTACATTCCGGCTATCAAAGGTAAGGTAACTTCTTTGTTGTAAATCTCAAGGACATTTGCAAACCAAGGAAGATTCCTACCCTGCAGGAGTGTGATTTCTGCAAGTTATCTATTTATCATTTTATGGCAGTCAGGGGTGCCTGAGGAATGCTACAAATATGGAGGGGAGCGGGTGAAGGGGGCGGTGCAAGGCGCCTGCTTTTGCTTTGTACTCAGCCAGTCTCCTGCTCCTTCACTTCATCATCAGCACCTACTGCTCTCCTCTCCTGGTGGTCTCTCCGGAAAGGGTCTTCTCTAGGTCTTCTAGAAGGAGATGGGCACTTCCCCTCTACCCCTGTTGCCGGACCAACCTAACCTATCCTGCAGGGTCAGGTCGGCCTGGCCTTCTTTTATCTGTTGTTCTCTTCTGAATGGTTAGTTTTTCATAGATACCATGCTTTGCTTTTGTCAGGATTTACCCTGGACTATCAAAACCCATTTCTTGTGCCAGTGAAGCCTAAGAAAAGATGAGAGAACCAGGAACACGAACAGATCATATTTATCCTGAATGTTCCGTCCAAAATGAAAAATACATTTCTGAGGAGCCTCAAGATCTCTAAGAAGGGAACTTTCACCAACTCTGTCATGTAGGGGCATCAATTCCGATTCTGTGTCAATTTTCCTACTTTCCCAGCTAATACCTCTCTACCTCAGAAAGCCCACTCTCAACCGTTTCCTCTCTCAAAGGCAGTTGCTCTTAGAGTCTGCACATGGCACTTGGGGCCTGCTGGTCGTAGGCTACTGCCCTCTGTACCTTGGGTCTAACAGCTGCGGGGCATCAAGGTGAGAACGTCTCTTGTTCTAAGACTTAATATAGTTTGGGGCACATGGTAAGCAATAATCACTTTTTTTGTTGATCCAAGTGTTCGACCTTTTCTTAATTATTCTAGTACCACAGTTTACTTGTTCTAAGAGTTGTCCTCCCCCAGCAATTTTAATATCTCTTAAGGTGGCACTCACCTTGCACTTGATGACATATCCTAGTTTAACTGACAGCATTTCTCTTTCTTAGTCGAGCATAAACTATAGTGCATGTTACACTTGATGAAAGCTAGGATGCAATTAAATACTCTATTATGGTTACGATTCTGATATTTGAAATCCTCCAGTAGCTCCCTGTGGCCCCACAGTGTAGTATCTCACCTCCTAGGCATTGTGTACAAACCATCTCACCCCCAGTGTTAACCCCGGGGCTCAGCCTCCATCCCCAGGTGATGCTGCCAGATCAGCTGTCGGTTGTCATGAACTTGCTGTAGTTTCCCGAATGCACTGTGCTGCCTCCTGGCACTTTGAAACTTGACACACTCATCCTCATTCTTCGCTTTGCCCTTGTCTATCAGCTCCCCTGAAAATCTGTTCCTAAGTGGCTTTTCCCAGCTCCATCCTACCCTTGGTAGCCTTTTATCTCCCTCTGGTAAAGCCTGTCACACTGCACCATGGACATGCCCGTTGTCCCCCTGAGAAGAGATAGGGGACAGTGAGGTTCCCCCAGCATTTGCAGCTCTAGTGCAGAGCCCCATGCCTGGCTTGCAGGAAATGCCAGATCATGAGGACAAACGGAGATCATCCTCAGGCTAAAACCAGATCTTCTTTGCCTACCGCAGGATCTGGATCAATAAAGAGCAGCCAGTTATTATTGTTGCTTTTCTACGGATTTTTTCCCCATATATTTCCCAGGGCTTTACTCTTTTTATAGGGAGATCCTGCCGTGGCACGAGCAGCAGGCCGGTTGCAAACGAGTGTCACCCGATCCCTCTGCGGAGAGACAAAGCCTGGCTGCTAAGGAGACATGAAGGGACGACTAGGGCAGGGACGCGTGCTCCACTCTGAGGAAGGAGTCTGGGCAGAAGGCAGGCCTGTCCTGTGCTTCTGGTCCCAAGGGCACAGCATCTCCTTGGACAACAGTCGGTAGGGCAGACTTGGGCTTGCTACCAGGCAAGATACCCTGAACTCACAGGAACAGCTCCCTCGAGAAACGTTCAGTCAGATGCCATCTTCCTCCAATATGTGACTGCGTTGTCAGTGGCTGGGGGTGTGCCGGGAAAGGAGAGGCAACAATCCCCGAATGCTCCCCATTTAGTAACGCGCGTTGTTCATGGATCCTGTCGCCTCTCCTCTCCTGTGAGGAAGGCACTGAACTGGTCCGCGAGTCCACCTGAGGTCCACTGCCAAAGCAAAGTGTTGCCTACACGGGAGATGGTAGTATGCATAGAGTGCCATCCTAGGCTACACACGCTACTGCAGGGTTGTGGCTGTGTCTGCTTAGTTCGGCCTGGCAGGGTGAACCCAGGACGCGAACATGGAGCCCAGGAAAGCAAGGCCCAAGAGGCACCTGCTCTCCCGCAGCTCTTCTTCCCTGACACGACTGAAGCCTTGCTGAGGAAGCAGTGGCGAAAGCTGTTTGCTCCAAGCCAAAGCCTCTAGGAAAGCACAGCATTCGCTAAGAAATGTTCTGCGGGCTGCTGCTGCTGCTTTTCTGAGCCCAGTTTCGCATTGGGAGAAACCCGCATACAGCGAAAGCCTCTTTGCCGGGAATCTCCTCTGGGAAAGCACAGCATTCGTTGGGAAATCTGAATCGGATGTTTAGTGATGTTGCAGCTGAATGCCTGAGCTACACTACGCAGCATGGTGGAAGAAACCCGCATGGAGCGAAATCCTCTTTGCCTGGGCATTTCCCCTGGGAACGCAAAACATATGTTGGGAAATCAGAGAGTTGTGTTTGTGGATGCTTCTGCTTGTCTGAACTAGTCTCCGCAGCACAGTGGAAGATACCAGCATGGAGCGAAATACCCTTTGCATGAGCATCCCCTCTGCTTGAGAGAAAAGCCAAATGTGGGGATGGCGCAGCAAGCCGCCCCCAGAGAAGCTAAGGAGCCGTTGGCCTTGTGGTCGGGAAACGGTCGGGAAGCAGGAGAGCCTGCCCTTGCAGGAACAGCAGGCCGGTAGCAAGACAAATGTCACCCGCTCCCTGTGCGGAGATGAAGCCTGGCTGCTAAGGAGACATGAAGGGACGACTAGGGCAGGGACGCGTGCTCCACTCTGAGGAAGGAGTCTGGACAGAAGGCAGGCCTGTCCTGTGCCTCTGGTCCCAAGGGCACAGCAACTCCTAGGACAACTGTACGTAGGGCTGACTTGGGCTTGCTACCAGGCACCATACCCTGAACTCACAGGAACAGCTCCCTCGAGAAACGTGCAGTCAGATGCCATCTTCCTTCAAGATGTGACAGCGTTGTCGGTGGCTGGGGGTGTGCCGGGAAAGGAGTGGTAACAATCCACGAATGCTCCCCATTTAGTAACGGGCGGTGTTCAGGAATCCTGTCGCCTCTCCTCTCCTGTGAGGAAGGCACTGAACTGGTCCGCGAGTCCACCTGAGGTCCACTGCCAAAGGCCAATTGTTGCCTATACCGGGAGTTGGTAGTGTGCATAGAGTGCCATCCTAGGCCACGCACGTTGCCGCAGGGTTGCGACGACGTGCGTTTGCTTAGTTCGGCTTAGCAATGTGAACCCCAGGCAAGAACTTGGAGCCCGGGAAAGCAAGGCCCAAAAGGCACAAGCAATACCGCGGCTCTTTTTCCCTCTCGCAACAGAGCGAACGACGAAAGCCTTGCTGAGGAAGCAGCAGCGAATGCGGTTCGCGCCAAGCTGAAAACCTCTGCGAAAGCATAGCAGTCGCTGGGAAATCAGAGTCGGTTCTGCGGACTTTTCTGCTGCTTGCGTAAGCCCAGTCTCGCGGTTGGAGAAACCCGCATACAGCGAAAGCCTCTTTATCCGGGCATCTCCTCAGGGAAAGCACAGCATTCGTTGGGAAATCAGAATCGGATGTGTGTGATGCTGCAGCTGAATGCCTGAGCTAGTCTCCGCAGCATGGTGGAAGATACCCGCATGGAGCGAAATCATCTTTGCCTGGGCATCCCCTCTGCCTGAGAGAGAAGCGCGGTTGCGCCTGTGGAAAGAGCCTTAAGGAAAGGGACACGTCTTTAACTGCGCTCCCCAGGAGCATGTCTGTGGAAGGTGCAGCACGCTGCCCGTTTAGAAGAGCAGGAGCCGTTGGCCTTCGGATCTGGAAACGGTTGCAAAGCAAGAGAGCCGGCCCTGGCAGGCACAGCGGCCGGTGGCAATACAAGTGTCACCCGCACCCTGTGCGGAGGGACGGAAGCCTGGCTGCTACGGAGAGAGGAGGGGATGAGTAGGGCAGGGCACGTGCTCCACTCTTAGGAAGGAGTCTGGGCAGAAAGCATGCCTGTCCTGAGCCTCTGGGCCCAAGGAGACAGCAGCTCCTTGGCCACCTGTCCCTGGGGCAGACATGCGCTAGCCACCAGGCGCCTACGCTGAACTCGCAGAAAAACAGCTCCCTGAAATAACGGGGAGTCAGATGCCGTCTTCCTCCAGGATGTGGAAGCTTGAAGGAAGCACGGCTTTTAAGGAAAAGGGGTGAGGACAGTCCCCCAAAGCTCCCTATTTAGTGCACGGGCAGTGTGCAGGGAGCCTGTCACCTCTCCTTTCCTGTGGGCAAAGAAATGTCGTAGTCCGCGAGTCCGCCTGAGCGCCAGAGTAAAAGGCCAAGCGATGCCTACAGTGGGAGATGGTAGTGTGCATAGGGCGCCATCCTAGGCTACGCACGCTACTGCAGGGTTCCGGCTGTGTCTGCAAGTTCGGCCTGGCAGGGTGAATCCAGCACGCGAACTTGGAGCCCGGGAAAGCAAGGCCCAAGTGGCACCAGCTCTCCCGCAGCTCTTCTTCCCCTGACGCGAACCAAGCCTTGCTGAGGAAAAACAGTGGCGAAGTGCTGTTCGCTCCAAGCCAAAGCCTCTGCGAAAGCACAGCATTCGCTGAGAAATGTTCTGCGGGCTGCTGCTTGCCTGAGCCCAGTCTCGCGATGGGCGAAACCCGCATACAGCGAAAGCCTCTTTGCCTGGGCATCTACCCTGGGAAAGCACAGCGTTCCTTTGGAAATCAGTGTTGGATTTGTGGATGCTGCTGCTGCTTGCCTGAGCTAGTCTCCGCAGCTCGGTGGAAGATGCCCGCATGGAGCGAAATACTCTTTGCCCTAGCATCCCCTCTGCCTGAGAGAGAAGCGTGGTTGCACTCGTCTGTCACTGCGCTCCCCAGGAGCAACTGTGGGGAAGGCGCAACACGCCGCCCCCGGAGAAGAGGAGCCGTTGGCCTTGGGGTCGGGAAAGGCTCGGGAAACAGGATAGCCTGCCGTGGCACGAACAGCAGGTCGGTGGCATGACAAGTGTCTCCCGCTCCCTGTGCGGAGAGATGGAAGCCTGGCTGCTAAGGAGACATGAGGGGATGACTAGGGCAGGGGCGCTTGCTCCACTCTGAGGAAGGAGTCTGGGCCGAAGGCAGGCCTGTCCTGTGCCTCTGGTCCCAAGGGGACAGCATCTCCTTGGCCACCTGTCCCAAGGGCAGACTTGGGCTTGCCACAGGTGCCCAAAGCCTGACTCGCAGAAACAACCACATGGAAAAATGGGCAGTCAGATGCCGTCTTCCACCAAGATTTGGCAGCGATGCGGGTGGCAAGGGGTGTGCCGGGGAAGGAGTGGAGACAGTCCCCCATAGTTCCCCATCCCAGTGCACGGGCCTTGTGCAGGGATCCTGTCGCCTCCTCTCTAAACTGGGAAAGCACAGCATTCACTGAGAAATCAGAGTCTGTACTGTGGGCTGCTGCTGTTAGTTGCCGGAGCCCAGTCTCACAGTGGTAGAAACCCGTATACAGCGAAAGGCTCTTTGTCTGGGCATCTCATCTGGGAAAGCACAGCATTCGTTGGGAAATCATAGTTGGGTTTGGGGATGCTGCTGCTGCTTGCCTGGGCTAGTCTCCACAGCTCGTTGAAATAAACCCGCATTGAACGAAATACTCTTTGCCGGTCATCCCCCTCTGCCTGAGAGAGCACCTGTCGAAACAGCTTTAAGGAAAGGAACACGTCTGTTACCGCGCTCCCCAGAAGCATGTCTGCATAAGGCGCAGCACGCCGCCCCCGGATAAGAGAAGGAGCCGTTGGCTTTGCTGTCGGGAAACGGTGGTGAAGCAGGAGAGCCTGCCATGGCAGGAACAGCAGGCAGGTGGCAAGACAAGTGTCACCCGCTCCCTGTGCGGATAAAATGAAGCCTGGATGCTGAGACACGAGGGGACGACTAGGGCAGGCGCACGTGATCCTCTCTGAGGAAGGAGTCTGGGCAGAAGGCAGGCCTGTCTGGTGCCTCTGGTCCCAAGGGGACAGCATCTCCTTGGCCACCTGTCCCTAGGGCAGACTTGGGTTTGCCACCAGGCGCAATACCCGGAACTCACAGAAACAGTTCCCTGGAGAAACAGGCAGTCACAGGCCTTCTTCCTCCAAGATGTGGCAGCGTTCGCGGAGGCACAGGGTTTCTGGGGAAGGAGTGGGGGACAGTCCCCCACATCTCCCCATCCCAGTGCATGGGCGGTGTTCAGGGATCTTTCCTCTCCTTTCCTGGTGGAAGGCACTGGCCTAGTCCCCGAGTCTGCCTGCGCACCAGAGCAAAAGGCCAAGTCACCAGGAGACGGTAGTGTGCATAGAGTGCAATCCTAGGCCACACATGCTGCTGCAGGGTTGTGGCTCTGCTTAGTTTGGCCTGGCAGTGTGAACCCAGGGCAGGAACATGGAGCCCAGGAAATCAAGGCCCAAGAGGCACCAGCTCTCCTGCAGCTTTTTCTCTTAAGCGACAGAGCTAACGCCCAAAGCCTTGCTGAGGAAGCAGAGGCGAAATGTGCAGTTCGCGCCTAGCCCAAAACCTCTGCAAAAGCAGAGCAGGCGCTGGGAAATCAGAGTCGGTTCTGTGGGCTGCTGTCGCTGCTTGCCTTAACCTAGTATTCACAGCACGGTGGGAGAAACCCGCATAGAGCAAAAGCCTCTTTGTACGTGCATCCCCTCTGGGAAAGCACAGCATTCGTCGGGAAATCCGTGTCAGTTCTATGGGATGCTGATGCCGCTTGCCTGAACATAGTCTCCGAAGCATGGTGGGAGAAACCCGTTTGGAGCGAAATCCTCTTAGCCTGGTCATCCCCTCTGCCTGAGAGAGAAGCGTGGTTGCGCCTGTGGAAACAGCCTTAAAGAAAGGCACACGTCTGTCACTGTGCTCCCCAGGAACATATCTGGGAAAGGCGCAGCAATGCCACCCTGGGAGAAGAGGAGCCATTGGCCTTGTTGTCGGGAAACGGTCGTGAAGCATGAGAGCCTGCCATGGCAGGAACAGCGGGCGGGTGGCAAGACAAGTGTCACCACAGCCTATGATGACACTTTTGAGTCAAGGTTCATCTACTCTACAGATGAGACTGTAAAATTTTTAAAGGCAACATGTTTAAAGGCAACATCATGAAAGAAGGTTTGGTGGATTGCTTTGATTTTCTATTCATGGTATCAGATGAGTTTAAGGGAGCATAATCCAATAAAAAATTTAAAATTAATTTTAAAAAATAAGAAAAAAAACATTTGAATGTCTTTGTCTTTGTGGTTCCTGCAAATGAAACTACAAGAAAGGACTGAGAACATTTTCTTTTTTTCTATTTGTTTTTCTTCAATTTGGACCTCCTCCTTAGGTCTCTGATCAAAGAATGCTTACACAGACGCTGTAGTGTAGAAAGGACAAAATATCATATTACAAAATATTCCATTCCTATCTTTTTGTATACCCAGAACAATAAGTTAATATATGTGCTGCCAAAGGAGCACACCAGAGCAATAAGTTAAATGAAGATTGTACTGGGAATATAAAACAATTATTCCATAAAATGAGTGGGTTTTGAATGGGACATGAAGGGCGGACTTGTGAGTTAGGAAAAAAAATATATATAAAAAGACTTAATGAAGGTTTAATTAAGGCATAACAACTATGCTGTATTCCTGAAATATATATATTAAAATGATGATATGGAAATACCTCACAGAGTAACATCAAAGCACCTCTGTTAATCCTTTCTACTAACAGCTGTTCCTCTTTGTTTCACTTTACATAACATGTGATGGATTGACATTTGTAGAAATAAGGAGGAAACATGGAAGAAAGTGAACAATTAGAAAGGATCAAAATACACTAATAAACCAGGTAAATAACCAGTGAGTATTATTATAGTAAATATATGCACATTTATAAACTGAGAATTTTCAGGAGTGACAGCCAATGTAGAAAATCGAGATGGTGTTATAGAAAATTCCATAAAACCCTTTGCATTAGTTTAACAGCCTGGTATAATATTTAGAAACATGTGTAATTTTTTCGAGCAGTTAAGCATAGAAAAAACATGGCTGAAATAATGACAAACACTTAACATTTACTTAAATTTTTGTTTATTTTTATCCTTTAATGCCCATATTGTGTTCATAATGTCCTAAGTATTTGTGGTTGTTAGAGCAAAGTAAATTTGAAAATTTCCATGGAGAGGGCTAATGGTATCCGTTTGTAAAAACAAAACAAAACAAAAAAACACAGGGCACCTTTCCTATGGTTGTGAGCTGCCCTTCCCTTACTGCTCAATGCATTTTCATTAACACCCACCTCACAGTCCATAGGCAGCCATCTGTGTTCCCGTCTTGAAGAAATTTTATCCTACAAGTCTTTCCTCATGACACTGTTGCCTATTACATAAATCAAACAGAAATTCAACCTTTTGGAATAAAATCAGAAACCTTGGCTACAAGGTTGGTTCAACATCTGCAAATCAATCAATGTGATATAACACATTAATAAAAAGAAAAGAACAAGAACCATATGATACTCTCCAATAGATGCTGAAAAAGCATTTGGCAAAGTGCAGTGTCCCTTCCTGATTAAAACTCTTCAAAGCGTAGGCATAGAGGGCACATATTATCAATATTATCAAAGCCATCTATGAAAAAAAAACCCACTGCAAATATCATTCTCAATGGAGAAAAAAAACTGAATACTTTTCCGCTGAGGTCAGGAACACGGCAGGGATGTCCGTTATCACCACTGCTATTCAACATCGTAATAGAAGTCCTAGCCTCAGCAATCAGACAACAAAAAGAAATTAAGGGCATCCAAATTTTGCCAAATTGGCAAAAGAGAAGTCAAACTATCCCTGTTTGCAGACGATATGACACTGTATGTGGAAAACTTAAAGGACTCCACTCCAAATCTGCTGTAACTTGTATAGGAATTCTGTTAAGTGTCAGAATATAAAATCAATGCACAGAAATTGGTTGCATTTTTTTAAACCAACAAGACTGAAGAAATAGAAATTAAGGAGTGAATCCCATTTACAATTGCACCCAAACCCTAAGATACCTAGGAATAAACCTAACCAAAGAGACAAAGAATCTATACTCAGAAAACTCTAAAGTACTCATGAAAGAAATTGAAGAAGACACAAAGAAATGGAAAATGTTCCATGCTCCTGTATTATTGGAAGAACAAATATTGTGAAAATGTCTATGCTACGTAAAGCAATCTACACATTTAAGGCAATCCCTATCAAAATCCCATCCATTTTTTTTCAAAGAAATGGGGCAAATCATCCTAAAATATATATGGAACCAGAAAATACCTCGAATAGCCAGAGGAATATTGAAAAAGAAAGCCAAAGTTGTTGGCATCACAATTCCAGACTTCAAGCTCTATTACAAAGTTGTCATCATCAAGATAGTAGGGAACTGTCCCCAAAACAGACATAGATCAATGGAACAGAATAGAGAGCCCAGAAATACACCCTCAACTCTATGGTCAACTAATCTTCAACAAAGCAGGAAGGAATGTCCTATGGAAAAGAGACAGCCTCTTCAACAAATGGTGTTGGGAAAATTGAAGAGCCACATGCAGAAAAATGAAGTTGGACCATTTCCTTACACCATACATGAAAATAGACTGGAAATGGATGAAGAAGCATAATGTGAGAAAGGAATCCATCAAAATCCTTGAGGAGAGAACAGGTATCAACCTCTTTGACCTCAGCAGCAGCAACTTCTTCCTAGGAACATCGCCAAAGGCAAGGGAAGCAAGGGCAAGAATGAACTATTGGGATTTCATCAGATCAAAAAGCTTTTGTTTGCACAGCAAAGGAAACAGTTAACAAAGCCAAAAGATGACTGTCAGAAGTTATCTGGGAGAAGATATTTGCAAATGACATACCAGATAAAAGGCCACTATCTATCCAAAATCTATAAAGAGCTTATCAAACTCAACACCCTAAAAACAAATAATCGAATGAAGAAAAGGGGCAGAGGACATGAACAGACATTGCTGCAAAGAATACATCCAAATGGCCAACAGACACATGAAAAAATGCTCCACATCACTCGGCATCAGGGAAATGCAAATCAAAACCAGAATGAGATACCACCTCACACCTTTCAGAATGGCTAAAATGAACAAGTCAGTCAATGACAGATGCTGGCGAGGATGTGGAGAAAAGGCAACCCTCCTACACTGTATGTGGGAATGCAAGCTGGTGCAACCACTCTGGAAAACAGCGTGGAGGTGCCTCAAAAATCCAGTCATGAATTACCAAAAAAGGGATATAAATTACCAAAGTGTTTGTATAATTGTAATGTACAACTGCCCATTATCGTTCAATAGTGTCGGCTTGTACAAGAACTCTATAAAAGAACTCCACTTCTAAACTGTGGAAAATATGTTCCCTTTCACCCTATATACAACTATTAAGCCATTCATTTAGCTTTTAAAATATCCACTTAATACAGGCTTTTTACTCATTTGAACAGGCAGCAGGGCTCTATTCTTATTGCTTACATCTGAAGGATAGACTTCTAGCATAAGAGGTAAAGCCCTTAAAGGAGCCCAATAATAACAACAAAAATACAGTTTAGTGAGCCCTTACAATCTTCCAGCTACCTTTCTGAGAATACTTCAATTAATAAAAACATATAAAATACCTGACCCCAAAGAGCTTACATTCTTTTGAAATATAATAGTGAAATACAGCAATAATAGAGGGGCACCTCGGTGGCTCAGTCTATTGAGTGACTGCCTCTGGCTTGGGTCATGATCTCAGGGTCCTGGGATGTAACTCCCCAGCAGGCTTTCTAGGCAGTGGGGTGTTTTTCTTCTTCCTCTGCGCCCCCTCCCAATTCTCTCTCTCTCTGTCTCAAATAAGGAAATAAACCAGTAATAGAATAATGATTGATGGTTGATGGTGATAAGTGTTACAAAGAAATACAAGAAAGGTAAAAACCATTGGAGAATGCTGGGATGAAAGTTAATTTTTATTTTGTGTTGGGTGGTTATATCTCATTTATGAGATGTTATTTGCACAAAGACCCAGGAAGTGAAGGAGGGTGTTATACAAATATTAAAGGAAAAGGTAGAGCAAGTAAGTATATAGACTTTGTGTGAACAGCTGGTCTATTACTTTTGAGGAAAAGCAAGGAGGCCAATGAGGAGTTCATAGTGGTGGAGAGAGGAAGAACGTATTGATGCATGACCTTCTGGTACATTGAAATGCCTTCAGTTTTTATTTAATATGAAAGGGGACGATACCAAAAGACTTTCAACAGCAGAATAAAATCATCTGACTTGATTTTTAGGTTAAGTTGCTGTACCAAAATAAATTTGCAGGGAGAAAGGAGTGCAGTATGTGTGTGGAAGTGGGGCTATCAATCAAGTCAATAATTCAGGAACATATGATGGTGTTTTTTAGCATGCTGGGTGGTAATAGAAGTGGTGAGGTATGGCTTTAATTTTGTATATATTTTGATGGTGAATATTCTGGTGAACAGGATGGGGTATGTGCAGGACAGACAACATCAACATTTATTTTACCTGCACAAACAGAAGGGTGGAGTCTTCATTCCCTGATATGGAGAGAACTCTGAATTCAAATGTTCTTTCTGATTAAATGGCATAGTGATGATGAGGATTTAGTCAGACAGTGAAAGAGAACAGTAAGCATAGTGTTAAGCGGTAAGACATAATACATTTGAACATCAAAAAACGTTGGGTTGGATCATCTGTTTATGTGAGTAAATAAATTAACAAAGGTTCCTGGGGTTCTGATAGAGGTAAAGAAGACTACTATATGATCCAAAGGGGCACGTGCACCAAATGTTTATAGCACCAATATCCACAATAGCCAAACTATGGAAAGAACCTAGATGTCTATCAACAAATGAATGGTAAATATGATGGAATAGTATGCAGCCATCAAAAGAAATGAAATCTTGCCATTTGCGATGACATGGATGGAACTAGATGGTATTATGCTTAGCAAAATAAGTCAACCAACCAGAGAAAGACACTATCATATGATCTCCCTGATATGAGGAAATGGAGGTGCAATGTGGGGGTTTGGGGGACAGCAAAAGAGTAAATGAAACAAGATGGGATCGGGAGGCAGACAAACCATAACAGACACTTAATCTCAGAAAACAAACTGCGAGTTGCCGGGGGGGGGGGGAGGGTAGGGAGAGGGTGGTGGGGTTATGAACATTGGGGAGGGAATGTGCTGTGGTGAGTGCTGTGAAGTGTGTAAACCTGGCGATTCACAGACCTGTACCCCTGGGGCTAATAATACATTATATGTTAATTTTAAAAAAAGAGGAAGAAGAAGACTACTATAAATCAAATGCTATGGTTTTCAGCAAAGAGTGTGTAATCAGGCATATTTTATTAAAGTAACCAAGTAAAATGATGGTCGAAAATTGGAAAAAAAACAGAAAACATAAAAATCAGAGATTTTAAAAAGAGATATGGGACAGTGTAGAGAATATAGTCAATGATATTATAATAGTGTTATATGGTGACAGATGGTGGCTATATTTGTAGTGATCATAGAATAATGTATGGAGATATTGAAAACCTGAAACCAATGTAACACTGAATATCAACTATACTCAAATAAAAAAATAGTAAAAATAAAAAACATTTTAATTTAAAAATAAAAAGAGGGACAAGAATTTTTGAAAAGTGAATTTCAAAAAGAGTAAAGATGAGGCTAAGACATACTCTGAACCTTGAGGAAAACACCATTTTGAAAATTCTTCCCATTTTGAGAAAACTCAAATGAATCAATACCATAAAAGAATCCATTTTAACTGAGAGATGTAATGAATGCTCAAGAAATAATTTTATGACAGGATAACTCTTCCCTATGAAACAGCATACAGAAACCAGGGGAAACGCCTGGAAGCAAAATAAACTATACTGAAAATAAGAATTAGAAAAAAGATAAATGATGAAGGATAAGAAAATTAGACCTGCGACAGAGACCTAGTGAAGAGAATTTTTAGCTTGTGTTTTAATGTTTTTGAGGATAATCTAGAGTTCATAACTGCCTTGAGATAGGCTGGTTGTAGGCAGTTTAGGCAGACCCCTAAGACAGGCCTACTTTGGGCAGGTGGTGTTGGAGGAGGCCATTGGGCTGGACAAAGACAAATCCAACCATTTGACTAAAGTGTCTGTGAAGATGTTGAAGTCAGATGCAACAGAGAAAGACCTGTCAAACCTAATCTCAGAAATGGAGATGATGAAGATGATTGGACAGCACAAGGACACCATCAACCTGCTGGGTTCTGCACACAGGACGGTTCTTCGTACACTCTCATGGAATATGCCTCCAAAGACAACATACAGGAGTACCTGCAGGCCCAGAGGCCTCCTGACCTGGAGTACTGTTACAATATCAGCCACAATGCAGCAGAGCAACTCTCCTCCAAGGACCTGGTATCCTGTGCCTATCAGGTAGCCTGAGGCATAGAGTACCTTGCCTCCAAGAAGTGCATACACCAAGACCTGGCCACCAGGGAAGTGCTGGTGACAAAGGACAAAATGATGAAATCTCAGACTTCAGCCTTGCCAGAGATATCACCACATCAGTTACTATAAAAAGACAACGAACAGTGGACTGTCTGTGAAGTGGATGGTCCCTAAGGCCATGTTTGACCAGATCTACATCGACCAGAGTGACTTCTGGTCTTTTGCAGTGATCCTGTGCAAAATCTTCACTCTGGAAGCCTCCCATATCCTGGAGTGCCTGTGGAGGTGGTTTTCAAGCTGCTGAAGGAGTCATTTGATGGATTAGCCAATAAGTTCACCAGAGAGTTCTACACAATAATGAGGGGTGGCTGGCATGTGGTACCTTCAAGCTGCTGGTAGAAGACCGGGATCATACTGTGGCCTTGACCTCCAACCAGGAGTACCCGGACCTGTCCTTGGCCCTGGAACAATACTGTCTATGCTTTCCCAACACCCAAAGCTCCACCTGCTCCTCAGAGAAGAATTCCACCTTCTCTCATGTGCCGTTGCCCAGGGAGGCCTATCTGCCCTGACACCCAGCCCCCAGCTTGCCAATGGTGGACTCAAATGACTAGTATCCCTATTACTCCTGTCCAGATTCCGTCATAAGCTCTAACCCTTACTTCCCACACTCCCTGCAAGACTGACTGCCTTCTCCTTTGTCCCTTTCCTACTGGCAGGAGCCAGCTGCCTACCTGAGGCCTTCACCCCTTGAAGCTCACCTCTCTTCCTCTTCCTCCTCCTTACAACCTGCTCATGAAAGAAAGGCACAGAGAGGCAGGTACTTGCTTGTGGCTACTTCCTTCCCTCCCATATGTTGGACCAAGACCCCTCCCTGGCATCTGGTACTGCCTGGACATCGAGGGAGTGGGAGATGAGGCATGCCAGTGAAAGCTGTCGCAGCTTTCCTGTTTTGGTTTTGTCTGCTTAGCATAACATGTAAGACTGAGTTCTGGTGGCAGGGTCCTAGTCCTTGGGGCTATAGCACTAGCGAGGGGAGGTCCACTGCTCTGGGCCTTGGCTAAGAGCAACCCCTGCTCCAGAGATATGGTGCAAGGGGCTTCTTAATTTTGATACTAATTTGCTTTGCTGACCAAAATACCTGGTATCAAAAGATGGGAAGGCAAAGACTGGAAGCAGTGTTGTGACCATGGGGTCCAGCCCCAAACTATGAAGAAAAACATAAAGTGTGTAAATCTGAGTAAGTATATATTTACACACCTTTTTAAATAGGTTGTTATCAAAGATTTAATCAATGGGTAATATGCTTCTCTCGTGGCTGGGAAGCATCAGTTGCCATATATTAAAAACAAAGAAAAAAGAGGTGTCTGGGTGGCTTACTCCATAAGTGTCCCTTCTTTTCAGGTCATGATTCCAGGGTCCTGATATGGAGCCCCACATCAGGCTCTCTGCTCAGTGGGAAACCTGCTTCTCCTTTTCCCTCTGCCCTGCTTATAGTTCCTCTTCCTGTCTCTATGTCTGTCAAATAAATAAAAATATTAAAAAAAGAAAGAAAGAAAAACAAAATGTTTTTGAAAGTTCTTTTTTTTTCTTTTAATTTTCTAGGGGTGCCTGGATGACTCCGTTCTTTAAGCAGATGTTTGCCTTTGGCTGAGGTCATGATTCCAGTATACAGGGATTCAGCCCAGCATGGGATTACTTGCACCCCAAGGAGCTTGCTTCTTCCTCTCCCTTTGCACGATTTTCCCCCCACTTGTGCGCTTCCTCTCTCTCTCTCTCTCTTGCTGTCAATAAACAAAATAAAATCTTTCACTAAATAAATAAATAAATAAATAAATAAATTTCTAAACCTACTTTCAGTTTAGGTCCCTTAACAAAAATTGCTACTCCTTCATTTAAAAAAAAATAAAGATAATTTAGAAAGATGCTTCATGAGCTAATGAGCTCTTTTGTTTCTTTGTCAGGATTAAATATAGAAGTGCTTTAAAAAGTAAAAGAAAAAATATGCTATATAACACTGACCCTAACAGTGACCCTGACCACGACCCTAACACTAACAGTGACCCTGACTGTGAGCCTGACCCTAACTCTAACCCTCAACGTAACACTGACCATGACACTAACACGGGCCTTGACCCGAAACCTAACGCTGAACCTAACCCTAAAACTAACCCCTAACATTAACCCTGACACTGACCCTAACCCGGTCTAACCCTCCACCTACCTCTAACCCTAACCCTAACCCCACTTTAACAATAATCCTCACGCTGATCATAACCCTAACTCTGAACTTTGCCTATGTCAGACCTTAACCTTAAACCTAACCCTGGCCTTGACCTTAACACTGACCCTAACCCTGAATGTAAACCTAACTCTGACCCAATCCGTGATCCTAAACAGAATCTTAAGCCTAAAGCTAACCCTGATCCTGAACCTACTCATAAAACAGAACCTAAACATAAAGCTGACCTTACCATAACCATGAACCTAACCCTGACCCTGACCCTAACCCTGACACTAGACCTGTCCCAAACGTAACCCTGACCCTGACATGAACCTTGCCCCAAAAGCAAAACTTGACCTGACCCTAAATCTAACCATGACCCTGAATCTGACCCTAAACCTAACCATCACCCTAAAAACTGACCCTGACGTGACTCTGACCGTAACGCTAACCCTGACCCTACTGTGAGCCTGACCCTAAACTTAACCATGAACCTAACCCTAACCCAGAGCCCTACCCTAAGCCTTACGCTAACCCTGACCCCAATGACGTCTAACCCTAACCCAGACCCTAAGTCTTTCTTAAGCCTAACCCTAACACTAACCTAGTCTAAATCCAGCTCTGTTGCCTCCAACGGGGACAACTTCTGCACCCAGGCCTCCCAGGGGCTGGGGGAGGCTCTATGGGGGTCACTGGATGGGCACTGCCTGAGTGGAGTGTGAGCCTGAGCAGCTTGGGGACCGGCGGCTCAGGGAGCTCTGGTACAGCAGGAATTTCGGTAAGGAGCCCCCAGGCAGTGGTGACCTCACTTCCCTGACGACAGAGCCCAACGGAATTGGAACCCACGTATCGAGGCTACCCATTACAGAGAAACCCCCCCTGCCCAGCTCATTTCTAGGCACATCCTAAAGGAAGCGACATGTTCTTCTGCTGTACTGAAGCCGAGAGGATGTAGGGAGAAGAGAGCTCGGCCGCCAGACACGTCCCCTCCCTGGCCAGTCATATCAGGTTTCCCCAATGCATCAGTAGCATTTAGGCTACTAAAATCAAAAGGTGACACCAGGGGACTCAGAGCCTGCCCCAAACCCTAACCCAGACCCTGACCCTGAACCTGACCCTGACCCTGTCTGTGATCCTGACCTGAATCCTAAACCTAAACCTAAGCCTGGCACTGACCCTGATGTGGACCCTGAAGCTAAACCTAACATTGAAATTACCGTAACCTAGACTCATACCTAACCCTGACCATGACCCTGACCCTAATCGTCACCCTGATGCTGACCTAAACCTGACCCTAACCCTAACCCTGACGTGACTGTGAACCTGACCCTAACCCTAAACCTAAAGGTAACTCTAACCATGACCCTAATACAGACCCTGAACCTAAACCTAACGCTGACCCTGACCCTAACACTAACCCCTACCCTAGGCCAAACCCTAACCCTGACCTTACGCTGACTAACCTAAACCTAACCATAACCCTACTTCTAACTCTAACCCTAACCCCAATCCCAAACACTACCGCCAAAACCTAACTGTGACACTGAACCGAACATTGACCCTAAACCAAAGCCTGACCCTAAACCTGAACCTGGCCCTGAACTTCACCTGACCTGACCCTGACCCTAATCCTAACCATGACACTAACACTGACCACTACACAATCCTGTCCCTGACCCGAATGTGGACTTTAAACCAATACCTGAACCTGACCCTAAACCTGACACTGGCGCTAAACTTCACCCTGACCCTGACCCAGACCATGACCATAAACCTAACCCTGACCCTAACAGTGACTCCGACCCGGACCTGAACAACAAACCTGACCCTGACTGTGAGCCTGACCCTAACTCTAACCTTAAATGTAACCCTGACCCTGACACTAACATGGGCCATCCCCCGAATCCTATCGCTGAACCTAACATTAAGAGTAACCCCTAACCCTACAACAGACCCTGATCCTAACAAGTTCTAACCCTAACCATCAACCAAACGCTAACCCTAACCCTAACCCTAAACCTAAAACTTTAACAATAACCCTGACCCTATACCTGACTATGATCATAAGCCTAACCCTGAACTTTGCCTATACCAGACCCGACCATATACCTGATCCTGGCCCTGAGCTTAAACCTAACCATGACCCTAACAATGACCACTACATAACACTGTCCCTGACCCGAATGTGGACTTTAAACCAAACCTGATCCTCATCGTAAAGCTGACACTGGCGTTACACTTCACCCTGACCCTGACCCTGGCAAAGACCATAAACCTAACCCTGACCCTAACAGTGACCCTGACCACGACCCTAACACTAACAGTGACCCTGACTGTGAGCCTGACCCTAACTCTAACCCTAAACGTAACCCTGACCATGACACTAACACGGGCCCTGACCCGAAAACCTAACGCTGAACCTAACCCTAAAACTAACCCCTAACATTAACCCTGACACTGACCCTAACCCGGTCTAACCCTCCACCTACCTCTAACCCTAACCCTAACCCCACTTTAACAATAATCCTCACGCTGATCATAACCCTAACTCTGAACTTTGCCTATGTCAGAACCTTAACCTTAAACCTAACCCTGGGCCTTGACCTTAACACTGACCCTAACCCTGAATGTAAACCTAACTCTGACCCAATCCGTGATCCTAAACAGAATCTTAAGCCTAAAGCTAACCCTGATCCTGAACCTACTCATAAAACAGAACCTAAACATAAAGCTGACCTTACCATAACCATGAACCTAACCCTGACCCTGACCCTAACCCTGACACTAGACCTGTCCCAAACCTAACCCTGACCCTGACATGAACCTTGCCCCAAAAGCAAAACTTGACCTGACCCTAAATCTAACCATGACCCTGAATCTGACCCTAAACCTAACCATCACCCTAAAACTGACCCTGACGTGACTCTGACCGTAACGCTAACCCTGACCCTACTGTGAGCCTGACCCTAAACTTAACCATGAACCTAACCCTAACCCAGTGCCCTACCCTAAGCCTTACGCTAACCCTGACCCCAATGACGTCTAACCCTAGCCCAGACCCTAAGTCTTTCTTAAGCCTAACCCTAACACTAACCTAGTCTAAATCCATCTCTGTTGCCTCCAGCAGGGACAACTTCTGCACCCAGGCCTCCCAGGGGCTGGGGGAGGCTGTATGGGGGTCACTGGATGGGCACTGCCTGAGTGGAGTGTGAGCCTGAGCAGCTTGGGGACCGGCAGCTCAGGGAGCTCTGGTACAGCAGGAAGTTCGGTAAGGAGCCCCCAGGCAGTGGTGACCTCACTTCCCTGACGACAGAGCCCAACGGAATTGGAACCCACGTATCCAGGCTACCCATTACAGAGAAAACCCCCCTGCCCAGCTCATTTCTAGGCACATCCTAAAGGAAGCGACATGTTCTTCTGCTGTACTGAAGCCGAGAGGATGTAGGGAGAAGAGAGCTCGCCCGCCAGACACGTCCCCTCCCTGGCCGGTCATATCAGGATTCACCAACGCCTCTGGACCTTTGGCTACTAAAATCAAAAGGTGACACCAGGAGACTCAGAGTCAGAGAGTCCCACACCTTCTGATCGACCGGTGTAGCCCTAGGTCTCCTCCCCGTCTCTGTGTGTGTGTGTGAGTGTGTGTGTGTGTGTGTGTGTGCCTCTGGGTGTCTGTGTTTCTGTGTGTAAAGAGGACCTGGCCATGCCATTGTGGGTGGAGATGCCCCAAGCAGGATGAGGCTGATGAGGGTATAGATGTCTGGTGGGCAAGTTATGTTCACACCCCAGTTTAAGGCTGGTTAAGTGGGATCGGGTGGAGGGTCTACACCTTTCTGCCCAGGGTTTATCCTGAGACCCTGAACGGATGGGTCCAAGACCCAGGAGCGGGGCTAACCCTAACAGTAACCACTAACCCAGACCCTGACACTGACTGTGAGCCTGCCCCAAACCCTAAACCAAACCCTGACCATGAACCTGAACCTGACCCTGTCTGTGATCCTGACCTGAACCCTAAACCTAAACCTAAGCCTGACAATGTCCCTGAAGCTAAACCTAACATTGAAATTACCGTAACCTAGACTCATACCTAACCCTGACCATGACCCTGACCCTAATCGTCACCCTGATGCTGACCTAAACCTGACCCTAACCCTAACCCTGACGTGACTGTGAACCTGACCCTAACCCTAAACCTAAAGGTAACTCTAACCATGACCCTAATACAGACCCTGAACCTAAACCTAACGCTGACCCTGACCCTAACACTAACCCCTACCCTAGGCCAAACCCTAACCCTGACCTTACGCTGACTAACCTAAACCTAACCATAACCCTACTTCTAACTCTAACCCTAACCCCAATCCCAAACACTACCGCCAAAACCTAACTGTGACACTGAACCGAACATTGACCCTAAACCAAAGCCTGACCCTAAACCTGAACCTGGCCCTGAACTTCACCTGACCTGACCCTGACCCTAATCCTAACCATGACACTAACACTGACCACTACACAATCCTGTCCCTGACCCGAATGTGGACTTTAAACCAATACCTGAACCTGACCCTAAACCTGACACTGGCGCTAAACTTCACCCTGACCCTGACCCAGACCATGACCATAAACCTAACCCTGACCCTAACAGTGACTCCGACCCGGACCTGAACAACAAACCTGACCCTGACTGTGAGCCTGACCCTAACTCTAACCCTAAATGTAACCCTGACCCTGACACAAACACGGGCCCTCCCCCGAATCCTATTGCTTAACCTAACCTTAAGAGTAACCCCAAACCTACCACGGACCCTGATCCTAACAAGTTCTAACCCTAACCGTCAACCAAACGCTAACCCTAACACAAACCCTAAACTTTAACAATACCCTCCCCCTATACCTGACTATGATCATAAGCCTAACCCTGAACTTTGCCTATACCAGACCCTGACCATATACCTGACCCTGGCCCTGAGCCTAAACCTAACCATGACCCTAACACTGAACACTACATTACCCTGTCACTGACCCGAATGTGGACTTTAAACCAAACCTGATCCTCATCGTAAAGCTGACACTGGCGTTACACTTCACCCTGACCCTGACCCTGGCAAAGACCATAAACCTAACCCTGACCCTAACAGTGACCCTGACCACGACCCTAACACTAACAGTGACCCTGACTGTGAGCCTGACCCTAACTCTAACCCTAAACGTAACCCTGACCATGACACTAACACGGGCCCTGACCCGAAAACTAACGCTGAACCTAACCCTAAAACTAACCCCTAACATTAACCCTGACACTGACCCTAACCCGGTCTAACCCTCCACCTACCTCTAACCCTAACCCTAACCCCACTTTAACAATAATCCTCACGCTGATCATAACCCTAACTCTGAAGTTAGCCAATGTCAGACCTCAACCTTAAACCTAACCCTGGCCTTGACCTTAACACTGACCCTAACCCTGAATGTAAACCTAACTCTGACCCAATCCGTGATCCTAAACAGAATCTTAAGCCTAAAGCTAACCCTGATCCTGAACCTACTCATAAAACAGAACCTAAACATAAAGCTGACCTTACCATAACCATGAACCTAACCCTGACCCTGACCCTAACCCTGACACTAGACCTGTCCCAAAACCTAACCCTGACCCTGACATGAACCTTGCCCCAAAAGCAAAACTTGACCTGACCCTAAATCTAACCATGACCCTGAATCTGACCCTAAACCTAACCATCACCCTAAAACTGACCCTGACGTGACTCTGACCGTAACGCTAACCCTGACCCTACTGTGAGCCTGACCCTAAACTTAACCATGAACCTAACCCTAACCAAGAGCCCTACCCTAAGCCTTACGCTAACCCTGACCCCAATGACGTCTAACCCTAACCCAGACCCTAAGTCTTTCTTAAGCCTAACCCTAACACTAACCTAGTCTAAATCCAGCCCTGTTGCCTCCAGCAGGGACAACTTCGGCACCCAGGCCTCCCAGGGGCTGGGGGAGGCTGTATGGGGGTCACTGGATGGGCACTGCCTGAGTGGAGTGTGAGCCTGAGCAGCTTGGGGACTGGCAGCTCAGGGAGCTCTGGTACAGCAGGAAGTTCGGTAAGGAGCCCCCAGGCAGTGGTGACCTCACTTCCCTGACGACAGAGCCCAATGGAATTGGAACCCACGTATCCAGGCAACCCATTACAGAGAAAACCCCCCTGCCCAGCTCATTTCTAGGCACATCCTAAAGGAAGCGACATGTTCTTCTGCTGTACTGAAGCCGAGAGGATGTAGGGAGAAGAGAGCTCGCCCGCCAGACACGTCCCCTCCCTGGCCGGTCATATCAGGATTCACCAACGCCTCTGGACCATTGGCTACTAAAATCAAAAGGTGACACCAGGAGACTCAGAGTCAGAGAGTCCGACACCTTCTGATCGACCGGTGTAGCCCTAGGTCTCCTCCCCGTCTCTGTGTGTGTGTATGAGTGTGTGTGTGCGTGCCTCTGGGTGTCTGTGTTTCTGTGTGTAAAGAGGACCTGGCCATGCCATTGTGGGTGGAGATGCCCCAAGCAGGATGAGGCTGGGGAGGGTTTAGATGTCTGGTGGGCAAGTTATGTTCACACCCCAGTTTAAGGCTGGTTAAGTGGGATCGGGTGGAGGGTCTACACCTTTCTGCCCAGGGTTTATCCTGAGACCCTGAACGGATGGGTCCATGACCCAGGAGCGGGGCTAACCCTAACAGTAACCACTAACCCAGACCATGACACTGACTGTGAGCCTGCCCCAAACCCTAACCCAAACCCTGACCCTGAACCTGAACCTGACCCTGTCTGTGATCCTGACCTGAACCCTAAACCTAAGCCTAAGCCTGACAATGTCCCTATGTGGACCCTGAAGCTAAACCTAACGTTGATATTACCGTAACCAAGACTCATACCTAACCCTGACCATGACCCTGACCCTAATCGTCACCCTGATGCTGACCTAAACCTGACCCTGACCCTAACCCTGACGTGACTGTGAACCTGACCCTAACCCTAAACCTAAAGGTAACTCTAACCATGACCCTAATACAGACCCTGAACCTAAACCTAACGCTGACCCTGACCCTAACACTAACCCCTACCCTAGGCCAAACCCTAACCCTGACCTTACGCTGACTAACCTAAACCTAACCATAACCCTACTTCTAACTCTAACCCTAACCCCAATCCCAAACACTACCGCCAAAACCTAACTGTGACACTGAACCGAACATTGACCCTAAACCAAAGCCTGACCCTAAACCTGAACCTGGCCCTGAACTTCACCTGACCTGACCCTGACCCTAATCCTAACCATGACACTAACACTGACCACTACACAATCCTGTCCCTGACCCGAATGTGGACTTTAAACCAATACCTGAACCTGACCCTAAACCTGACACTGGCGCTAAACTTCACCCTGACCCTGACCCAGACCATGACCATAAACCTAACCCTGACCCTAACAGTGACTCCGACCCGGACCTGAACAACAAACCTGACCCTGACTGTGAGCCTGACCCTAACTCTAACCCTAAATGTAACCCCCTGACCCTGACACTAACATGGGCCATCCCCCGAATCCTATCGCTGAACCTAACATTAAGAGTAACCCCTAACCCTACACCAGACCCTGATCCTAACAAGTTCTAAACCTAACCGTCAACCAAACGCTAACCCTAACACTAACCCTAAACTTTAACAATAACCCTGACCCTATACCTGACTATGATCATAAGCCTAACCCTGAACTTTGCCTATACCAGACCCTGACCATATACCTGACCCTGGCCCTGAGCTTGAACCTAACCATGACCCTAACAATGACCACTACATAACACTGTCCCTGACCCGAATGTGGACTTGAAACCAATACTTGATCCTGACCGTAAACCTGACACTGGCGCTACACTTCACCCTGACCCTGACCCAGGCAAAGACCATAACCTAACCCTGACCCTAACAGTGACCCTGACCACGACCCTAACACTAACAGTGACCCTGACTGTAGCCTGACCCTAACTCTAACCCTAAACGTAACACTGACCATGACACTAACACGGGCCCTGACCCGAAACCTAACGCTGAACCTAACCCTAAAACTAACCCCTAACATTAACCCTGACACTGACCCTAACCCGGTCTAACCCTCCACCTACCTCTAACCCTAACGCTAACCCCACTTTAACAATAATCCTCACGCTGATCATAACCCTAACTCTGAAGTTAGCCAATGTCAGACGTCAACCTTAAACCTAAACCTGGCCTTGACCTTAACACTGACCCTAACCCTGAATGTAAACCTAACTCTGACCCAATCCGTGATCCTAAACAGAATCTTAAGCCTAAAGCTAACCCTGATCCTGAACCTACTCATAAAACAGAACCTAAACATAAAGCTGACCTTACCATAACCATGAACCTAACCCTGACCCTGACCCTAACCCTGACACTAGACCTGTCCCAAACCTAACCCTGACCCTGACATGAACCTTGCCCCAAAAGCAAAACTTGACCTGACCCTAAATCTAACCATGACCCTGAATCTGACCTTAAACCTAACCATCACCCTAAAACTGACCCTGACGTGACTCTGACCGTAACGCTAACCCTGACCCTACTGTGAGCCTGACCCTAAACTTAACCATGAACCTAACCCTAACCCAGAGCCCTACCCTAAGCCTTACGCTAACCCTGACCCCAATGACGTCTAACCCTAACCCAGACCCTAAGTCTTTCTTAAGCCTAACCCTAACACTAACCTAGTCTAAATCCAGCCCTGTTGCCTCCAGCAGGGACAACTTCTGCACCCAGGCCTCCCAGGGGCTGGGGGAGGCTGTATGGGGGTCACTGGATGGGCACTGCCTGAGTGGAGTGTGAGCCTGAGCAGCTTGGGGACCGGCAGCTCAGGGAGCTCTGGTACAGCAGGAAGATCGGTAAGGAGCCCCCAGGCAGTGGTGACCTCACTTCCCTGACGACAGAGCCCAACGGAATTGGAACCCACGTATCCAGGCAACGCATTACAGAGAAAACCCCCTGCCCAGCTCATTTCTAGGCACATCCTAAAGGAAGCGACATGTTCTTCTGCTGTACTGAAGCCGAGAGGATGTAGGGAGAAGAGAGCTCGGCCGCCAGACACGTGCCCTCCCTGGCCCGTCATATCAGGTTTCTCCAACGCCTCAGGCCCTTTGGCTACTCAAATCAAAAGGTGACACCAGGGGACTCAGAGTCAGAGAGTCACAACCTTCTGATCAACCGGTGTAGCCCTAGGTCTCCTCCCCATCTCTGTGTGTGTGTGTGTGTGTGTGTGTGTGTGTGTGTGTGTGTGCGCGCCTCTAGGTGTCTGTGTGTCTGTTTGTAAAGAGGACCTGACCATGCCATCGAGGGTGGAGATGCCCCAAGCAGGATGAGGCTGATGAGGGTTTAGATGTCTGGTGGGCAAGTTATGTTCACACCCCAGTTTAAGGCTGGTTAAGTGGGATCGGGTGGAGGGTCTACACCTTTCTGCCCAGGGTTTATCCTGAGACCCTGAACGGATGGGTCCATGACCCAGGAGCGGGGCTAACCCTAACAGTAACCACTAACCCAGACCATGACACTGACTGTGAGCCTGCCCCAAACCCTAACCCAAACCCTGACCCTGAACCTGAACCTGACCCTGTCTGTGATCCTGACCTGAACCCTAAACCTAAACCTAAGCCTGACAATGTCCCTATGTGGACCCTGAAGCTAAACCTAACGTTGATATTACCGTAACCAAGACTCATACCTAACCCTGACCATGACCCTGACCCTAATCGTCACCCTGATGCTGACCTAAACCTGACCCTGACCCTAACCCTGACGTGACTGTGAACCTGACCCTAACCCTAAACCTAAAGGTAACTCTAACCATGACCCTAATACAGACCCTGAACCTAAACCTAACGCTGACCCTGACCCTAACACTAACCCCTACCCCTAGGCCAAACCCTAACCCTGACCTTACGCTGACTAACCTAAACCTAACCATAACCCTACTTCTAACTCTAACCCTAACCCCAATCCCAAACACTACCGCCAAAACCTAACTGTGACACTGAACCGAACATTGACCCTAAACCAAAGCCTGACCCTAAACCTGAACCTGGCCCTGAACTTCACCTGACCTGACCCTGACCCTAATCCTAACCATGACACTAACACTGACCACTACACAATCCTGTCCCTGACCCGAATGTGGACTTTAAACCAATACCTGAACCTGACCCTAAACCTGACACTGGCGCTAAACTTCACCCTGACCCTGACCCAGACCATGACCATAAACCTAACCCTGACCCTAACAGTGACTCCGACCCGGACCTGAACAACAAACCTGACCCTGACTGTGAGCCTGACCCTAACTCTAACCCTAAATGTAACCCTGACCCTGACACTAACCTGGGCCATCCCCCGAATCCTATCGCTGAACCTAACATTAAGAGTAACCCCTAACCCTACAACAGACCCTGATCCTAACAAGTTCTAACCCTAACCGTCAACCAAACGCTAACCCTAACACTAACCCTAAACTTTAACAATAACCCTGTAACAATAACCCTGACCCTATACCTGACTATGATCATAAGCCTAACCCTGAACTTTGCCTATACCAGACCCTGACCATATACCTGACCCTGGCCCTGAGCTTCAACCTAACCATGACCCTAACAATGACCACTACATAACACTGTCCCTGACCCGAATGTGGACTTGAAACCAATACTTGATCCTGACCGTAAACCTGACACTGGCGCTACACTTCACCCTGACCCTGACCCAGGCAAAGACCATAACCTAACCCTGACCCTAACAGTGACCCT
The DNA here is from genome assembly GCF_011764305.1 of Mustela putorius furo. Classification (NCBI taxonomy): domain Eukaryota; kingdom Metazoa; phylum Chordata; class Mammalia; order Carnivora; family Mustelidae; genus Mustela; species Mustela putorius. The sequence continues at coordinate 95,594 of NW_025421767.1, read as the reverse complement.
GACCACGACCGACCCTAACACTAACAGTGACCCTGACTGTAGCCTGACCCTAACTCTAACCCTAAACGTAACACTGACCATGACACTAACACGGGCCCTGACCCGAAACCTAACGCTGAACCTAACCCTAAAACTAACCCCTAACATTAACCCTGACACTGACCCTAACCCGGTCTAACCCTCCACCTACCTCTAACCCTAACCCTAACCCCACTTTAACAATAATCCTCACGCTGATCATAACCGTAACTCTGAAGTTAGCCAATGTCAGACGTCAACCTTAAACCTAAACCTGGCCTTGACCTTAACACTGACCCTAACCCTGAATGTAAACCTAACTCTGACCCAATCCGTGATCCTAAACAGAATCTTAAGCCTAAAGCTAACCCTGATCCTGAACCTACTCATAAAACAGAACCTAAACATAAAGCTGACCTTACCATAACCATGAACCTAACCCTGACCCTGACCCTAACCCTGACACTAGACCTGTCCCAAACCTAACCCTGACCCTGACATGAACCTTGCCCCAAAAGCAAAACTTGACCTGACCCTAAATCTAACCATGACCCTGAATCTGACCTTAAACCTAACCATCACCCTAAAACTGACCCTGACGTGACTCTGACCGTAACGCTAACCCTGACCCTACTGTGAGCCTGACCCTAAACTTAACCATGAACCTAACCCTAACCCAGAGCCCTACCCTAAGCCTTACGCTAACCCTGACCCCAATGACGTCTAACCCTAACCCAGACCCTAAGTCTTTCTTAAGCCTAACCCTAACACTAACCTAGTCTAAATCCAGCCCTGTTGCCTCCAGCAGGGACAACTTCGGCACCCAGGCCTCCCAGGGGCTGGGGGAGGCTGTATGGGGGTCACTGGATGGGCACTGCCTGAGTGGAGTGTGAGCCTGAGCAGCTTGGGGACTGGCAGCTCAGGGAGCTCTGGTACAGCAGGAAGTTCGGTAAGGAGCCCCCAGGCAGTGGTGACCTCACTTCCCTGACGACAGAGCCCAATGGAATTGGAACCCACGTATCCAGGCAACCCATTACAGAGAAAACCCCCCTGCCCAGCTCATTTCTAGGCACATCCTAAAGGAAGCGACATGTTCTTCTGCTGTACTGAAGCCGAGAGGATGTAGGGAGAAGAGAGCTCGCCCGCCAGACACGTCTCCTCCCTGGCCGGTCATATCAGGATTCACCAACGCCTCTGGACCATTGGCTACTAAAATCAAAAGGTGACACCAGGAGACTCAGAGTCAGAGAGTCCCACACCTTCTGATCGACCGGTGTAGCCCTAGGTCTCCTCCCCGTCTCTGTGTGTGTGTGTGAGTGTGTGTGTGTGTGCCTCTGGGTGTCTGTGTTTCTGTGTGTAAAGAGGACCTGGCCATGCCATTGTGGGTGGAGATGCCCCAAGCAGGATGAGGCTGGGGAGGGTTTAGATGTCTGGTGGGCAAGTTATGTTCACACCCCAGTTTAAGGCTGGTTAAGTGGGATCGGGTGGAGGGTCTACACCTTTCTGCCCAGGGGTTATCCTGAGACCCTGAACGGATGGGTCCATGACCCAGGAGCGGGGCTCACCCTAACAGTAACCACTAACCCAGACCCTGACACTGACTGTGAGCCTGCCCCAAACCCTAACCCAAACCCTGACCCTGAACCTGAACCTGACCCTGTCTGTGATCCTGACCTGAACCCTAAACCTAAACCTAAGCCTGACAATGTCCCTATGTGGACCCTGAAGCTAAACCTAACGTTGATATTACCGTAACCAAGACTCATACCTAACACTGACTATGACCCTGACCCTAATCGTCACCCTGATGCTGATCTAAACCTGACCCTGACCCTAACCCTGACGTGACTGTGAACCTGACCCTAACCCTAAACCTAAAGGTAACTCTAACCATGACCCTAATACAGACCCTAAACCTAAACCTAACGCTGACCCTGACCCTAACACTAACCCCTACCCTAGGCCAAACCCTAACCCTGACCTTACGCTGACTAACCTAAACCTAACCATAACCCTACTTCTAACTCTAACCCTAACCCCAATCCCAAACACTACCGCCAAAACCTAACTGTGACACTGAACCGAACATTGACCCTAAACCAAAGCCTGACCCTAAACCTGAACCTGGCCCTGAACTTCACCTGACCTGACCCTGACCCTAATCCTAACCATGACACTAACACTGACCACTACACAATCCTGTCCCTGACCCGAATGTGGACTTTAAACCAATACCTGAACCTGACCCTAAACCTGACACTGGCGCTAAACTTCACCCTGACCCTGACCCAGACCATGACCATAAACCTAACCCTGACCCTAACAGTGACTCCGACCCGGACCTGAACAACAAACCTGACCCTGACTGTGAGCCTGACCCTAACTCTAACCCTAAATGTAACCCTGACCCTGACACTAACATGGGCCATCCCCCGAATCCTATCGCTGAACCTAACATTAAGAGTAACCCCTAACCCTACAACAGACCCTGATCCTAACAAGTTCTAACCCTAACCGTCAACCAAACGCTAACCCTAACACTAACCCTAAACTTTAACAATAACCCTGACCCTATACCTGACTATGATCATAAGCCTAACCCTGAACTTTGCCTATACCAGACCCTGACCATATACCTGACCCTGGCCCTGAGCTTGAACCTAACCATGACCCTAACAATGACCACTACATAACACTGTCCCTGACCCGAATGTGGACTTGAAACCAATACTTGATCCTGACCGTAAACCTGACACTGGCGCTAAACTTCACCCTGACCCTGACCCAGACCATGACCATAAACCTAAACCTGACCCAAAGTGTGACCCCGACACTGACCTGAACACTAAACCTGACCCTGACTGTGAGCCTGACCCTAACTCTAACCCTAAATGTAACCCTGACCCTGACACAAACACGGGCCCTCCCCCGAATCCTATTGCTTAACCTAACCTTAAGAGTAACCCCAAACCTACCACGGACCCTGATCCTAACAAGTTCTAACCCTAACCGTCAACCAAACTCTAAGCCTAACACAAACCCTAAACTTTAACAATACCCTCACCCCATACCTGACTATGATCATAAGCCTAACCCTGAACTTTGCCTATACCAGACCCTGACCATATACCTGACCCTGGCCCTGAGCCTAAACCTAACCATGACCCTAACACTGACCACTACATTACCCTGTCACTGACCCGAATGTGGACTTTAAACCAAACCTGATCCTCATCGTAAAGCTGACACTGGCGTTACACTTCACCCTGACCCTGACCCTGGCAAAGACCATAAACCTAACCCTGACCCTAACAGTGACCCTGACCACGACCCTAACACTAACAGTGACCCTGACTGTGAGCCTGACCCTAACTCTAACCCTAAACGTAACCCTGACCATGACACTAACACGGGCCCTGACCCGAAACCTAACGCTGAACCTAACCCTATAACTAACCCCTAACATTAACCCTGACACTGACCCTAACCCGGTCTAACCCTCCACCTACCTCTAACCCTAACCCTAACCCCACTTTAACAATAATCCTGACGCTGATCATAACCCTAACTCTGAACTTTGCCTATGTCAGAGCTTAACCTTAAACCTGACCCTGGCCTTGACCTTAACACTGACCCTAACCCTGAATGTAAACCTAAATCTGACCCAATCTATGATCCTAAACAGAATCTTAAGCCTAAAGCTAACACTGATCCTGAACCTACTCATAAAACAGAACCTAAACATAAAGCTGACCTTACCATATCCATGAACCTAATCCTGACCCTGACCCTATCCCTGACACTAAACCTGTCCCAAACCTAACCCTGAACCTGACATGAACCTTGCCCCCAAACCTAAACGTGACCCTGACACTAAATCTGACCATGACCCTAAACCGGACCCTAAATCTAACCGTCACTAACACTGACCCTGACCCTGACTCTGACCGTAACCCTAACCGTGACCCTATTGTGAGCCTGACCCTAAACCTAACCATGAACCTAACCCTTACCCTGATCCATACCCTAAGCCTTACGCTAACCCTGACCCCAATGACGTCTAACCCTAACCCTGATCCTAAGTCTTTCTTAACCCTAACCCTAACACTAAACTAGTCTAAACCCAGCTCTGTACCCTCCAGCGGGGACAACAGCTGCACCCAGGCCTGCCAGGGGCTGGGGGGAGGCTGTATGGGGGCCATTGGATTGGCACTGCATTGAGTGGAGGGTGAGCATTGAGCAGTTTGGGGAACGGCGGCTCAGGGAGCTCTGGTACAGCAGGAAGTTCGGTAAGGAGCCCCCAGGCAGTGGTGACCTCACTTCCCTGACGACAGAGCCCAACGGAATTGGAACCCACGTATCCAGGCTACCCATTACAGAGAAAACCCCCCTGCCCAGCTCATTTCTAGGCACATCCTAAAGGAAGCGACATGTTCTTCTGCTGTACTGAAGCCGAGAGGATGTAGGGAGAAGAGAGCTCGCCCGCCAGACACTTCCCCTCCCTGGCCCGTCATATCAGGTTTCACCAACGCCTCTGGACCTTTGGCGACTAAAATCAAAAGGTGACACCAGGGGACTCAGAGTCAGAGAGTCCCACACCTTCTGATCAACCGGTGTAGCCCTAGGTGTCCTCCCTTTCTCTGTGTGTGGGTGTGTGTGTGTGTGCCTCTGGGTGTCTGTGTGTCTGTGTGTAAAGAGGACCTAACCATGCCATCGAGGGTGGAGATGCCCCAAGCAGGATGAGGCTGATGAGGGTTTAGATGTCTGGTGGGCAAGTTATGTTCACACCCAGTTTAAGGCTGGTTAAGTGGGATCGGGTGGAGGGTCTACACCCTTCTGCCCAGGGTTTATCCTGAGACCCTGAACGGATGGGTCCATGACCCAGGAGCGGGGCTCACCCTAACTGTAACCACTAACCCTGACCCTGACACTGACTGTGAGCCTGCCCCAAACCCTAACCAAACCCTGACCCTGACCCTGACCCTGTCTGTGATCATGACCTGAACCCTAAACCTAAACCTAAGCCTGACACTGACCCTGATGTGTACCCTGAACCTAAACCTAACGTTGATATTACTGTAACCAAGACTCATACCTAACCATGACCCTGACCCTGACCCTAATCCTAACCCTGATGCTGATCTAACCCTGAACCTAACCCTACCCTGACCGTGACTGTGAGCCTGACCCTAACCCTAAAACTAAAGGTAACTCTAACCATGACCCTAATAAGGACCCTGAACCTAAACCTAACGCTGACCCTGATCCTAACACTAACCCCTACGCTAAACAAAACCCTAACCCTGACCTTACGCTGACTAACCCTAAACCTAACCATAACCCTACTTCTAACTCTAACCCTAACCCCAATCCCAAACACTACCTCCAAAACCTAACTGTGACACTGAACCGAACATTGACCCTAAACCAAAGCCTGACGCTAAACCTGACCCTGTCCATGACCTTCACCTGTCCCTGACCCTGACCCTAATCCTAACCATGACCCTAACACTGAATACTACATAACCTTGTCCCTGACCCGAATGTGAACTTTAAACCAATACCTGAAACTGACCCTAAACCGGACACTGGCGCTAAACATCACCCTGACCCTGACCTACACCATGACCATAAACCTAACCCTGACCCTAACAGTGACCCCGACACTGACCAGAACACTTAACCTGACACGGACTGTGAGCCTTACCTTAACTCTAACCCTAAATGTAACCCTGAACCTGACACTAACACGGGCCCGCCCTCGAATCCTATCGCTGACCAAACCCTCAGAGTAACCCCTAACCCTACCAAGGACCCTGATCCTAACAAGTTCTAACCCTAACCGTCCACCAAACGCTAACACTAACACTAACCCTAAAATTTAACAATAACCCTGAACCTATACCTTATTATGCTCATAACCCTAACCATGATCTTTGCCTAGACCAGACCCTGACCCTAAACCTGAACCTGGTCCTGACCCTCAACCTAACCATGACCCTAACACTGACCCCTACATAACCCTGTTGCTGACCCAAATGTGGACTTTAAACCAAACGTGATCCTGATCATAAAGCTGGCACTGGTGCTACACTTCACCCTGACCCTGACCCAGGCAAAGACCATAACCTAACCCTGACCCTAACAGTGACCCTGACGACGACCCTAACACTAACAGTGACCCTGACTGTAGCCTGACCCTAACTCAAACCCTAAACGTAACACTGACCATGACACTAACACGGGCCCTGACCCGAAACCTAACGCTGAACCTAACCCTAAAACTAACCCCTAACATTAACCCTGACACTGACCCTAACCCGGTCTAACCCTCCACCTACCTCTAACCCTAACCCTAACCCCACTTTAACAATAATCCTCACGCTGATCATAACCCTAACTCTGAAATTAGCCAATGTCAGACCTCAACCTTAAACCTAACCCTGGCCTTTACCTTAAAACTGACCCTAACCCTGAGTGTAAACCTAACTCTGACCCAATCCTTAATCTTAATCAGAATCGTAACCCTCAAGCTAACCCTAATCCTGAACCTACTCATAAAACAGAACCTAAACATAAAGCTGACCTTACCATAACCATGAACCTAACCCTGACCCTGACCCTAACCCTGACACTAGACCTGTCCCAAACCTAACCCTGACCCTGACATGAACCTTGCCCCAAAAGCAAAACTTGACCTGACCCTAAATCTAACCATGACCCTGAATCTGACCCTAAACCTAACCATCACCCTAAAACTGACCCTGACGTGACTCTGACCGTAACGCTAACCCTGACCCTACTGTGAGCCTGACCCTAAACTTAACCATGAACCTAACCCTAACCCAGAGCCCTACCCTAAGCCTTACGCTAACCCTGACCCCAATGATGTCTAACCCTAACCCAGACCCTAAGTCTTTCTTAAGCCTAACCCTAACACTAACCTAGTCTAAATCCAGCCCTGTTGCCTCCAGCAGGGACAACTTCTGCACCCAGGCCTCCCAGGGGCTGGGGGAGGCTGTATGGGGGTCACTGGATGGGCACTGCCTGAGTGGAGTGTGAGCCTGAGCAGCTTGGGGACCGGCAGCTCAGGGAGCTCTGGTACAGCAGGAAGATCGGTAAGGAGCCCCCAGGCAGTGGTGACCTCACTTCTCTGACGACAGAGCCCAACGGAATTGGAACCCACGTATCCAGGCAACCCATTACAGAGAAAACCCCCTGCCCAGCTCATTTCTAGGCACATCCTAAAGGAAGCGACATGTTCTTCTGCTGTACTGAAGCCGAGAGGATGTAGGGAGAAGAGAGCTCGCCCGCCAGACACGTCCCCTCCCTGTCCAGTCATATCAGGATTCACCAACGCCTTGGACCTTTGGCTACTAAAATCAAAAGGTGACACCAGGAGACTCAGAGTCAGAGAGTCCCACACCTTCTGATCGACCGGTGTAGCCCTAGGACTCCTCCCCGTCTCTGTGTGTGTATGTGAGTGTGTGTGTGTGTGGGTGTGTGTGTGTGTGTGTGTGTGTGCCTCTGGGTGTCTGTGTTTCTGTGTGTAAAGAGGACCTGGCCATGCCATTGTGGGTGGAGATGCCCCAAGCAGGATGAGGCTGATGAGGGTATAGATGTCTGGTGGACAAGTTATGTTCACACCCCAGTTTAAGACTGGTTAAGTGGGATCGGGTGGAGGGTCTACACCTTTCTGCCCAGGGTTTATCCTGAGACCCTGAACGGATGGGTCCATGACCCAGGAGCGCGGCTAACCCTAACAGTAACCACTAACCGAGACCATGACACTGACTGTGAGCCTGCCCCAAACCCTAACCCAAACCCTGACCCTGACCCTGTCACTGACCCTGTCTGTGATCCTGACCTGAACCCTAAACCTAAACCTAAGCCTGACAATGTCCCTATGTGGACCCTGAAGCTAATCCTAACGTTGATATTACCGTAACCAAGACTCATACCTAACCCTGACCATGACCCTGACCCTAATCGTCACCCTGATGCTGACCTAAACCTGACCCTAACCCTAACCCTGACGTGACTGTGAACCTGACCCTAACCCTAAACCTAAAGGTAACTCTAACCATGACCCTAATACAGACCCTGAACCTAAACCTAACGCTGACCCTGACCCTAACACTAACCCCTAACCTAGGCCAAACCCTAACCCTGACCTTACGCTGACTAACCTAAACCTAACCATAACCCTACTTCTAACTCTAACCCTAACACCAATCCCAAACACTACCGCCAAAACCTAACTGTAACACTGAACCGAACATTGACCCTAAACCAAGCCTGACCCTAAACCTGAACCTGGCCCTGAACTTCACCTGACCTGACCCTGACCCTAATCCTAACCATGACACTAACACTGACCACTACACAATCCTGTCCCTGACCCGAATGTGGACTTTAAACCAATACCTGAACCTGACCCTAAACCTGACACTGGCGCTAAACTTCACCCTGACCCTGACCCAGACCATGACCATAAACCTAACCCTGACCCTAACAGTGACTCCGACCCGGACCTGAACAAACCTGACCCTGACTGTGAGCCTGACCCTAACTCTAACCCTAAATGTAACCCTGACCCTGACACTAACATGGGCCATCCCCCGAATCCTATCGCTGAACCTAACATTAAGAGTAACACCTAACCCTACAACAGACCCTGATCCTAACAAGTTCTAACCCTAACCGTCAACCAAACGCTAACCCTAACACTAACCCTAAACTTTAACAATAACCCTGACCCTATACCTGACTATGATCATAAGCCTAACCTTGAACTTTGCCTATACCAGACCCTGACCATATACCTGACCCTGTCCCTGAGCTTGAACCTAACCATGACCCTAACAATGACCACTACATAACACTGTCCCTGACCCGAATGTGGACTTTAAACCAATACTTGATCCTGACCGTAAACCTGACACTGGCACTAAACTTCACCCCGACCCTGACCCAGACCATGAACATAAACCTAAACCTGACCCAAAGTGTGACCCCGACCCTGACTTGAACACTAAACCTGACCCTGACTGTGAGCCTGACCCTAACTCTAACCCTAAATGTAACCCTGACCCTGACACAAACACGGGCCCTCCCCCGAATCCTATTGCTTAACCTAACCTTAAGAGTAACCCCAAACCTACCACGGACCCTGATCCTAACAAGTTCTAACCCTAACCGTCAACCAAACGCTAACCCTAACACAAACCCTAAACTTTAACAATACCCTCCCCCTATACCTGACTATGATCATAAGCCTAACCCTGAACTTTGCCTATACCAGACCCTGACCATATACCTGACCCTGGCCCTGAGCCTAAACCTAACCATGACCCTAACACTGACCACTACATTACCCTGTCACTGACCCGAATGTGGACTTTAAACCAAACCTGATCCTCATCGTAAAGCTGACACTGGCGTTACACTTCACCCTGACCCTGACCCTGGCAAAGACCATAAACCTAACCCTGACCCTAACAGTGACCCTGACCACGACCCTAACACTAACAGTGACCCTGACTGTGAGCCTGACCCTAACTCTAACCCTAAACGTAACCCTGACCATGACACTAACACGGGCCCTGACCCGAAACCTAACGCTGAACCTAACCCTAAAACTGACCCCTAACATTAACCCTGATACTGACCCTAACCCGGTCTAACCCTCCACCTACCTCTAACCCTAACCCTAACCCCACATTAACAATAATCCTGACGCTGATCATAAACCTAACTCTGAAGTTTGCCAATGTCTGACCGTAACCTTAAACCTGACCCTGGCCTTGACCTTAACACTGACCCTAACCCTGAATGTAAACCTAACTGTGACCCAATCCGTGATCCTAAACAGAATCTTAAGCCTAAAGCTCAGCCTGATCCTGAACCTACTCATAAAACAGAACCTAAACATAAAGCTGACCTTACCATAACCATGAACCTAACCCAGACCCTGACCCTAACCCTGACACTAAACCTGTCCCAAACCAAATCCTGACCCTGACATGAACCTTGCCCCCAAACCTAAACGTGACCATGACCCTAAATCTGACCATGACCCTGAACCTGACCCTAAACCAAATCGTCACTAACACTGACCACTGACCCTGACTCTGACCGTAACCCTAACCGTGACCCTACTGTGAGCCTGACCCTAAACCTAACCATGAACCTAACCCTTACCCTGACCCATACCCTAAGCCTTACGCTAACCCTGACCCCAAGCTCGTCTAACCCTAACCCTGATCCTAAGTCTTTCTTAACTCTAACCCTAACACTAAACTAGTCTAAACCCAGCTCTGTTGCCTCCAGCGGGGACAACAGCTGCACCCAGGCCTGCCAGGGGCTGGGGGGAGGCTGTATGGGGGCCATTGGATTGGCACTGCATTGAGTGGAGGGTGAGCATTGAGAAGTTTGGGGAACGGCGGCTCAGGGAGCTCAGGTACAGCAGGAAGTTCGGTAAGGAGCCCCCAGGCAGTGGTGACCTCACTTCCCTGACGACAGAGCCCAACGGAATTGGAACCCACGTAACCAGGCAACCCATTACAGAGAAAAAAACCCCCCTGCCCCAGCTCATTTCTAGGCACATCCTAAAGGAAGCGACATGTTCTTCTGCTGTACTGAAGCCGAGAGGATGTAGGGAGAAGAAGAGAGCTCGGCCGCCAGACACGTCCCCTCCCTGGCCGGTCATATCAGGTTTCCCCAACGCCTCAGGCCCTTTGGCTACTAAAATCAAAAGGTGACACCAGGGGACTCAGAGTCAGAGAGTCCCACACCTTCTGATCAACCGGTGTAGCCCTAGGTCTCCTCCCCATCTCTGTATGTGTGTGTGTGTGTGTGTGTGTGTGTGTGTGTGTGTGTGTGTGTGTGTGTGTGTGCCTCTGGGTGTCTGTGTGTCTGTGTGTAAAGAGGACCTGACCATGCCATCGAGGGTGGAGATGCCCCAAGCAGGATGAGGCTGATGAGGGTTTAGATGTCTGGTGGGCAAGTTATGTTCACACCCCAGTTTAAGGCTGGTTAAGTGGGATCGGGTGGAGGGTCTACACCCTTCTGCCCAGGGTTTATCCTGAGACCCTGAACGGATGGGTCCATGACCCAGGAGCGGGGCTCACCCTAACAGTAACCTCTAACCCTGACCCTGACACTGACTGTGAGCCTGCCCCAAACCCTAACCCAAACCCTGACCCTGACACTGACCCTGTCTGTGATCCTGACCTGAACCCTAAACCTAAAACTAAGCCTGGCACTGACCCTGATGTGTACCCTGAATCTAAACCTAACGTTGATATTACTGTAACCAAGACTCATACCTAACCATGACCCTGACCCTGACCCTAATCCTAACCCTGATGCTGACCTAACCCTGACCCTAACCCTAACACGGACCGAGACTGTGAGCTTGACCCTAACCCTAAACCTAAAGGTAACTCTAACCATGACCCTAATAAGGACCCTGAACCTAAACCTAACGCTGACCCTGACCCTAAAACTAACCCCTATGCCAAACAAAACCCTAACCCTGACCTTACGCTGACTAACCCTAAAGCTAACCATAACCCTACTTCTAACTCTAACCCTAACCCCAATCCCAAACACTACCGCCAAAACTTAACTGTGACACTGAACCGAACATTGACCCTAAACCAAAGCCTGACGCTAAACCTGTCCCTGTCCATGACCTTCACCTGACCCTGACCCTGACCCTAATCCTAACCATGACCCTAACACTGAATACTACATAACCTTGTCCCTGACCCGAATGCGGACTTTAAACCAATACCTGAACCTGACCCTAAAACGGACAGTGGCGCTAAACATCACCCTGACCCTGACCTAGACCATGACCATAAACCTAACCCTGACCCTAACAGTGACGCCGACACTGACCCGAACACTAAACCTGACCCGGACTGTGAGCCTTACCCTAACTCTAACCCCCTAAATGTAACCCTGAACCTGACACTAACACGGGCCCTCCCCCCGAATCCTATCGCTGACCTAACCCTCAGAGTAACCCCTAACCCTACCACGGACCCTGATCCTAACAAGTTCTAACCCTAACCGTCAACCAAACGCTAACACCAACACTAACCCTAAACTTTTAACAATAACCCTGAACCTATACCTGATTATGCTCATAACCCTAACCATGATCTTTGCCTAGACCAGACCCTGACCCTAAACCTGAACCTGGCCCTGACCCTAAACCTAACCATGACCCGAACACTGACCACTACATAACCCTGTCGCTGACCCGAATGAGGACTTTAAACCAAACCTGATCCTGATCGTAAAGCTGACACTGGCGCTACACTTCACCCTGACCCTGACCCAGGCAAAGACCATAAACCTAACCCTGACCCTAACAGTGACCCTGACCACGACCCTAACACTAACAGTGACCCTGACTGTGAGCCTGACCCTAACTCTAACCCTAAACGTAACCCTGACCATGACACTAACACGGGCCCTGACCCGAAACCTAACGCTGAACCTAACCCTAAAACTGACCCCTAACATTAACCCTGATACTGACCCTAACCCGGTCTAACCCTCCACCTACCTCTAACTAAACCCTAACCCTAACCCCACATTAACAATAATCCTGACGCTGATCATAAACCTAACTCTGAAGTTTGCCAATGTCTGACCTTAACCTTAAACCTGACCCTGGCCTTGACCTTAACACTGACCCTAACCCTGAATGTAAACCTAACTGTGACCCAATCCGTGATCCTAAACAGAATCTTAAGCCTAAAGCTCAGCCTGATCCTGAACCTACTCATAAAACAGAACCTAAACATAAAGCTGACCTTACCATAACCATGAACCTAACCCAGACCCTGACCCTAACCCTGACACTAAACCTGTCCCAAACCAAATCCTGACCCTGACATGAACCTTGCCCCCAAACCTAAACGTGACCATGACCCTAAATCTGACCATGACCCTGAACCTGACCCTAAACCAAATCGTCACTAACACTGACACTGACCCTGACTCTGACCGTAACCCTAACCGTGACCCTACTGTGAGCCTGACCCTAAACCTAACCATGAACCTAACCCTTACCCTGACCCATACCCTAAGCCTTACGCTAAACCCTGACCCCAAGCTCGTCTAACCCTAACCCTGATCCTAAGTCTTTCTTAACTCTAACCCTAACACTAAACTAGTCTAAACCCAGCTCTGTTGCCTCCAGCGGGGACAACAGCTGCACCCAGGCCTGCCAGGGGCTGGGGGGAGGCTGTATGGGGGCCATTGGATTGGCACTGCATTGAGTGGAGGGTGAGCATTGAGAAGTTTGGGGAACGGCGGCTCAGGGAGCTCAGGTACAGCAGGAAGTTCGGTAAGGAGCCCCCAGGCAGTGGTGACCTCACTTCCCTGACGACAGAGCCCAACGGAATTGGAACCCACGTAACCAGGCAACCCATTACAGAGAAAACCCCCCTGCCCAGCTCATTTCTAGGCACATCCTAAAGGAAGCGACATGTTCTTCTGCTGTACTGAAGCCGAGAGGATGGATGTAGGGAGAAGAGAGCTCGGCCGCCAGACACGTCCCCTCCCTGGCCGGTCATATCAGGTTTCCCCAACGCCTCAGGCCCTTTGGCTACTAAAATCAAAAGGTGACACCAGGGGACTCAGAGTCAGAGAGTCCCACACCTTCTGATCAACCGGTGTAGCCCTAGGTCTCCTCCCCATCTCTGTATGTGTGTGTGTGTGTGTGTGTGTGTGTGTGTGTGTGTGTGTGTGTGTGTGCCTCTGGGTGTCTGTGTGTCTGTGTGTAAAGAGGACCTGACCATGCCATCGAGGGTGGAGATGCCCCAAGCAGGATGAGGCTGATGAGGGTTTAGATGTCTGGTGGGCAAGTTATGTTCACACCCCAGTTTAAGGCTGGTTAAGTGGGATCGGGTGGAGGGTCTACACCCTTCTGCCCAGGGTTTATCCTGAGACCCTGAACGGATGGGTCCATGACCCAGGAGCGGGGCTCACCCTAACAGTAACCTCTAACCCTGACCCTGACACTGACTGTGAGCCTGCCCCAAACCCTAACCCAAACCCTGACCCTGACACTGACCCTGTCTGTGATCCTGACCTGAACCCTAAACCTAAAACTAAGCCTGGCACTGACCCTGATGTGTACCCTGAATCTAAACCTAAGGTTGATATTACTGTAACCAAGACTCATACCTAACCATGACCCTGACCCTGACCCTAATCCTAACCCTGATGCTGACCTAACCCTGACCCTAACCCTAACACGGACCGAGACTGTGAGCTTGACCCTAACCCTAAACCTAAAGGTAACTCTAACCATGACCCTAATAAGGACCCTGAACCTAAACCTAACGCTGACCCTGACCCTAAAACTAACCCCTATGCCAAACAAAACCCTAACCCTGACCTTACGCTGACTAACCCTAAAGCTAACCATAACCCTACTTCTAACTCTAACCCTAACCCCAATCCCAAACACTACCGCCAAAAACTTAACTGTGACACTGAACCGAACATTGACCCTAAACCAAAGCCTGACGCTAAACCTGTCCCTGTCCATGACCTTCACCTGACCCTGACCCTGACCCTAATCCTAACCATGACCCTAACACTGAATACTACATAACCTTGTCCCTGACCCGAATGCGGACTTTAAAAACCAATACCTGAACCTGACCCTAAAACGGACAGTGGCGCTAAACATCACCCTGACCCTGACCTAGACCATGACCATAAACCTAACCCTGACCCTAACAGTGACGCCGACACTGACCCGAACACTAAACCTGACCCGGACTGTGAGCCTTACCCTAACTCTAACCCTAAATGTAACCCTGAACCTGACACTAACACGGGCCCTCCCCCGAATCCTATCGCTGACCTAACCCTCAGAGTAACCCCTAACCCTACCACGGACCCTGATCCTAACAAGTTCTAACCCTAACCGTCAACCAAACGCTAACACCAACACTAACCCTAAACTTTAACAATAACCCTGAACCTATACCTGATTATGCTCATAACCCTAACCATGATCTTTGCCTAGACCAGACCCTGACCCTAAACCTGAACCTGGCCCTGACCCTAAACCTAACCATGACCCGAACACTGACCACTACATAACCCTGTCGCTGACCCGAATGAGGACTTTAAACCAAACCTGATCCTGATCGTAAAGCTGACACTGGCGCTACACTTCACCCTGACCCTGACCCAGGCAAAGACCATAAACCTAACCCTGACCCTAACAGTGACCCTGACCACGACCCTAACACTAACAGTGACCCTGACTGTGAGCCTGACCCTAACTCTAACCCTAAACGTAACCCTGACCATGACACTAACACGGGCCCTGACCCGAAACCTAACGCTGAACCTAACCCTAAAAACTGACCCCTAACATTAACCCTGATACTGACCCTAACCCGGTCTAACCCTCCACCTACCTCTAACCCTAACCCTAACCCCACATTAACAATAATCCTGACGCTGATCATAAACCTAACTCTGAAGTTTGCCAATGTCTGACCTTAACCTTAAACCTGACCCTGGCCTTGACCTTAACACTGACCCTAACCCTGAATGTAAACCTAACTGTGACCCAATCCGTGATCCTAAACAGAATCTTAAGCCTAAAGCTCAGCCTGATCCTGAACCTACTCATAAAACAGAACCTAAACATAAAGCTGACCTTACCATAACCATGAACCTAACCCAGACCCTGACCCTAACCCTGACACTAAACCTGTCCCAAACCAAATCCTGACCCTGACATGAACCTTGCCCCCAAACCTAAACGTGACCATGACCCTAAATCTGACCATGACCCTGAACCTGACCCTAAACCAAATCGTCACTAACACTGACACTGACCCTGACTCTGACCGTAACCCTAACCGTGACCCTACTGTGAGCCTGACCCTAAACCTAACCATGAACCTAACCCTTACCCTGACCCATACCCTAAGCCTTACGCTAACCCTGACCCCAAGCTCGTCTAACCCTAACCCTGATCCTAAGTCTTTCTTAACTCTAACCCTAACACTAAACTAGTCTAAACCCAGCTCTGTTGCCTCCAGCGGGGACAACAGCTGCACCCAGGCCTGCCAGGGGCTGGGGGGGAGGCTGTATGGGGGCCATTGGATTGGCACTGCATTGAGTGGAGGGTGAGCATTGAGAAGTTTGGGGAACGGCGGCTCAGGGAGCTCAGGTACAGCAGGAAGTTCGGTAAGGAGCCCCCAGGCAGTGGTGACCTCACTTCCCTGACGACAGAGCCCAACGGAATTGGAACCCACGTAACCAGGCAACCCATTACAGAGAAAACCCCCCTGCCCAGCTCATTTCTAGGCACATCCTAAAGGAAGCGACATGTTCTTCTGCTGTACTGAAGCCGAGAGGATGTAGGGAGAAGAGAGCTCGGCCGCCAGACACGTCCCCCCCTCCTGGCCGGTCATATCAGGTTTCCCCAACGCCTCAGGCCCTTTGGCTACTAAAATCAAAAGGTGACACCAGGGGACTCAGAGTCAGAGAGTCCCACACCTTCTGATCAACCGGTGTAGCCCTAGGTCTCCTCCCCATCTCTGTATGTGTGTGTGTGTGTGTGTGTGTGTGTGTGTGTGTGTGTGTGTGTGTGTGTGTGCCTCTGGGTGTCTGTGTGTCTGTGTGTAAAGAGGACCTGACCATGCCATCGAGGGTGGAGATGCCCCAAGCAGGATGAGGCTGATGAGGGTTTAGATGTCTGGTGGGCAAGTTATGTTCACACCCCAGTTTAAGGCTGGTTAAGTGGGATCGGGTGGAGGGTCTACACCCTTCTGCCCAGGGTTTATCCTGAGACCCTGAACGGATGGGTCCATGACCCAGGAGCGGGGCTCACCCTAACAGTAACCTCTAACCCTGACCCTGACACTGACTGTGAGCCTGCCCCAAACCCTAACCCAAACCCTGACCCTGACACTGACCCTGTCTGTGATCCTGACCTGAACCCTAAACCTAAAACTAAGCCTGGCACTGACCCTGATGTGTACCCTGAATCTAAACCTAACGTTGATATTACTGTAACCAAGACTCATACCTAACCATGACCCTGACCCTGACCCTAATCCTAACCCTGATGCTGACCTAACCCTGACCCTAACCCTAACACGGACCGAGACTGTGAGCTTGACCCTAACCCTAAACCTAAAGGTAACTCTAACCATGACCCTAATAAGGACCCTGAACCTAAACCTAACGCTGACCCTGACCCTAAAACTAACCCCTATGCCAAACAAAACCCTAACCCTGACCTTACGCTGACTAACCCTAAAACCATAACCATACTTCTAACTTCTAACTCTAACCCTAACCCCAATCCCAAACACTACCGCCAAAAACTTAACTGTGACACTGAACCGAACATTGACCCTAAACCAAAGCCTGACGCTAAACCTGTCCCTGTCCATGACCTTCACCTGACCCTGACCCTGACCCTAATCCTAACCATGACCCTAACACTGAATACTACATAACCTTGTCCCTGACCCGAATGCGGACTTTAAACCAATACCTGAACCTGACCCTAAAACGGACAGTGGCGCTAAACATCACCCTGACCCTGACCTAGACCATGACCATAAACCTAACCCTGACCCTAACAGTGACGCCGACACTGACCCGAACACTAAACCTGACCCGGACTGTGAGCCTTACCCTAACTCTAACCCTAAATGTAACCCTGAACCTGACACTAACACGGGCCCTCCCCCGAATCCTATCGCTGACCTAACCCTCAGAGTAACCCCTAACCCCCCCACGGACCCTGATCCTAACAAGTTCTAACCCTAACCGTCAACCAAACGCTAACACCAACACTAACCCTAAACTTTAACAATAACCCTGAACCTATACCTGATTATGCTCATAACCCTAACCATGATCTTTGCCTAGACCAGACCCTGACCCTAAACCTGAACCTGGCCCTGACCCTAAACCTAACCATGACCCGAACACTGACCACTACATAACCCTGTCGCTGACCCGAATGAGGACTTTAAACCAAACCTGATCCTGATCGTAAAGCTGACACTGGCGCTACACTTCACCCTGACCCTGACCCAGGCAAAGACCATAAACCTAACCCTGACCCTAACAGTGACCCTGACCACGACCCTAACACTAACAGTGACCCTGACTGTGAGCCTGACCCTAACTCTAACCCTAAACGTAACCCTGACCATGACACTAACACGGGCCCTGACCCGAAACCTAACGCTGAACCTAACCCTAAAACTGACCCCTAACATTAACCCTGATACTGACCCTAACCCGGTCTAACCCTCCACCTACCTCTAACCCTAACCCTAACCCCACATTAACAATAATCCTGACGCTGATCATAAACCTAACTCTGAAGTTTGCCAATGTCTGACCTTAACCTTAAACCTGACCCTGGCCTTGACCTTAACACTGACCCTAACCCTGAATGTAAACCTAACTGTGACCCAATCCGTGATCCTAAACAGAATCTTAAGCCTAAAGCTCAGCCTGATCCTGAACCTACTCATAAAACAGAACCTAAACATAAAGCTGACCTTACCATAACCATGAACCTAACCCAGACCCTGACCCTAACCCTGACACTAAACCTGTCCCAAACCAAATCCTGACCCTGACATGAACCTTGCCCCCAAACCTAAACGTGACCATGACCCTAAATCTGACCATGACCCTGAACCTGACCCTAAACCAAATCGTCACTAACACTGACACTGACCCTGACTCTGACCGTAACCCTAACCGTGACCCTACTGTGAGCCTGACCCTAAACCTAACCATGAACCTAACCCTTACCCTGACCCATACCCTAAGCCTTACGCTAACCCTGACCCCAAGCTCGTCTAACCCTAACCCTGATCCTAAGTCTTTCTTAACTCTAACCCTAACACTAAACTAGTCTAAACCCAGCTCTGTTGCCTCCAGCGGGGACAACAGCTGCACCCAGGCCTGCCAGGGGCTGGGGGGAGGCTGTATGGGGGCCATTGGATTGGCACTGCATTGAGTGGAGGGTGAGCATTGAGAAGTTTGGGGAACGGCGGCTCAGGGAGCTCAGGTACAGCAGGAAGTTCGGGTAAGGAGCCCCCAGGCAGTGGTGACCTCACTTCCCTGACGACAGAGCCCAACGGAATTGGAACCCACGTAACCAGGCAACCCATTACAGAGAAAACCCCCCCTGCCCAGCTCATTTCTAGGCACATCCTAAAGGAAGCGACATGTTCTTCTGCTGTACTGAAGCCGAGAGGATGTAGGGAGAAGAGAGCTCGGCCGCCAGACACGTCCCCTCCCTGGCCGGTCATATCAGGTTTCCCCAACGCCTCAGGCCCTTTGGCTACTAAAATCAAAAGGTGACACCAGGGGACTCAGAGTCAGAGAGTCCCACACCTTCTGATCAACCGGTGTAGCCCTAGGTCTCCTCCCCATCTCTGTATGTGTGTGTGTGTGTGTGTGTGTGTGTGTGTGTGTGTGTGTGTGTGTGTGTGTGCCTCTGGGTGTCTGTGTGTCTGTGTGTAAAGAGGACCTGACCATGCCATCGAGGGTGGAGATGCCCCAAGCAGGATGAGGCTGATGGGGGGTTTAGATGTCTGGTGGGCAAGTTATGTTCACACCCCAGTTTAAGGCTGGTTAAGTGGGATCGGGTGGAGGGTCTACACCCTTCTGCCCAGGGTTTATCCTGAGACCCTGAACGGATGGGTCCATGACCCAGGAGCGGGGCTCACCCTAACAGTAACCTCTAACCCTGACCCTGACACTGACTGTGAGCCTGCCCCAAACCCTAACCCAAACCCTGACCCTGACACTGACCCTGTCTGTGATCCTGACCTGAACCCTAAACCTAAAACTAAGCCTGGCACTGACCCTGATGTGTACCCTGAATCTAAACCTAAGGTTGATATTACTGTAACCAAGACTCATACCTAACCATGACCCTGACCCTGACCCTAATCCTAACCCTGATGCTGACCTAACCCTGACCCTAACCCTAACACGGACCGAGACTGTGAGCTTGACCCTAACCCTAAACCTAAAGGTAACTCTAACCATGACCCTAATAAGGACCCTGAACCTAAACCTAACGCTGACCCTGACCCTAAAACTAACCCCTATGCCAAACAAAACCCTAACCCTGACCTTACGCTGACTAACCCTAAAGCTAACCATAACCCTACTTCTAACTCTAACCCTAACCCCAATCCCAAACACTACCGCCAAAAAAACTTAACTGTGACACTGAACCGAACATTGACCCTAAACCAAAGCCTGACGCTAAACCTGTCCCTGTCCATGACCTTCACCTGACCCTGACCCTGACCCTAATCCTAACCATGACCCTAACACTGAATACTACATAACCTTGTCCCTGACCCGAATGCGGACTTTAAACCAATACCTGAACCTGACCCTAAAACGGACAGTGGCGCTAAACATCACCCTGACCCTGACCTAGACCATGACCATAAACCTAACCCTGACCCTAACAGTGACGCCGACACTGACCCGAACACTAAACCTGACCCGGACTGTGAGCCTTACCCTAACTCTAACCCTAAATGTAACCCTGAACCTGACACTAACACGGGCCCTCCCCCGAATCCTATCGCTGACCTAACCCTCAGAGTAACCCCTAACCCTACCACGGACCCTGATCCTAACAAGTTCTAACCCTAACCGTCAACCAAACGCTAACACCAACACTAACCCTAAACTTTAACAATAACCCTGAACCTATACCTGATTATGCTCATAACCCTAACCATGATCTTTGCCTAGACCAGACCCTGACCCTAAACCTGAACCTGGCCCTGACCCTAAACCTAACCATGACCCGAACACTGACCACTACATAACCCTGTCGCTGACCCGAATGAGGACTTTAAACCAAACCTGATCCTGATCGTAAAGCTGACACTGGCGCTACACTTCACCCTGACCCTGACCCAGGCAAAGACCATAAACCTAACCCTGACCCTAACAGTGACCCTGACCACGACCCTAACACTAACAGTGACCCTGACTGTGAGCCTGACCCTAACTCTAACCCTAAACGTAACCCTGACCATGACACTAACACGGGCCCTGACCCGAAACCTAACGCTGAACCTAACCCTAAAACTGACCCCTAACATTAACCCTGATACTGACCCTAACCCGGTCTAACCCTCCACCTACCTCTAACCCTAACCCTAACCCCACATTAACAATAATCCTGACGCTGATCATAAACCTAACTCTGAAGTTTGCCAATGTCTGACCTTAACCTTAAACCTGACCCTGGCCTTGACCTTAACACTGACCCTAACCCTGAATGTAAACCTAACTGTGACCCAATCCGTGATCCTAAACAGAATCTTAAGCCTAAAGCTCAGCCTGATCCTGAACCTACTCATAAAACAGAACCTAAACATAAAGCTGACCTTACCATAACCATGAACCTAACCCAGACCCTGACCCTAACCCTGACACTAAACCTGTCCCAAACCAAATCCTGACCCTGACATGAACCTTGCCCCCAAACCTAAACGTGACCATGACCCTAAATCTGACCATGACCCTGAACCTGACCCTAAACCAAATCGTCACTAACACTGACACTGACCCTGACTCTGACCGTAACCCTAACCGTGACCCTACTGTGAGCCTGACCCTAAACCTAACCATGAACCTAACCCTTACCCTGACCCATACCCTAAGCCTTACGCTAACCCTGACCCCAAGCTCGTCTAACCCTAACCCTGATCCTAAGTCTTTCTTAACTCTAACCCTAACACTAAACTAGTCTAAACCCAGCTCTGTTGCCTCCAGCGGGGACAACAGCTGCACCCAGGCCTGCCAGGGGCTGGGGGGAGGCTGTATGGGGGCCATTGGATTGGCACTGCATTGAGTGGAGGGTGAGCATTGAGAAGTTTGGGGAACGGCGGCTCAGGGAGCTCAGGTACAGCAGGAAGTTCGGTAAGGAGCCCCCAGGCAGTGGTGACCTCACTTCCCTGACGACAGAGCCCAACGGAATTGGAACCCACGTAACCAGGCAACCCATTACAGAGAAAACCCCCCTGCCCAGCTCATTTCTAGGCACATCCTAAAGGAAGCGACATGTTCTTCTGCTGTACTGAAGCCGAGAGGATGTAGGGAGAAGAGAGCTCGGCCGCCAGACACGTCCCCCTCCCTGGCCGGTCATATCAGGTTTCCCCAACGCCTCAGGCCCTTTGGCTACTAAAATCAAAAGGTGACACCAGGGGACTCAGAGTCAGAGAGTCCCACACCTTCTGATCAACCGGTGTAGCCCTAGGTCTCCTCCCCATCTCTGTATGTGTGTGTGTGTGTGTGTGTGTGTGTGTGTGTGTGTGTGTGTGTGTGTGTGCCTCTGGGTGTCTGTGTGTCTGTGTGTAAAGAGGACCTGACCATGCCATCGAGGGTGGAGATGCCCCAAGCAGGATGAGGCTGATGAGGGTTTAGATGTCTGGTGGGCAAGTTATGTTCACACCCCAGTTTAAGGCTGGTTAAGTGGGATCGGGTGGAGGGTCTACACCCTTCTGCCCAGGGTTTATCCTGAGACCCTGAACGGATGGGTCCATGACCCAGGAGCGGGGGCTCACCCTAACAGTAACCTCTAACCCTGACCCTGACACTGACTGTGAGCCTGCCCCAAACCCTAACCCAAACCCTGACCCTGACACTGACCCTGTCTGTGATCCTGACCTGAACCCTAAACCTAAAACTAAGCCTGGCACTGACCCTGATGTGTACCCTGAATCTAAACCTAACGTTGATATTACTGTAACCAAGACTCATACCTAACCATGACCCTGACCCTGACCCTAATCCTAACCCTGATGCTGACCTAACCCTGACCCTAACCCTAACACGGACCGAGACTGTGAGCTTGACCCTAACCCTAAACCTAAAGGTAACTCTAACCATGACCCTAATAAGGACCCTGAACCTAAACCTAACGCTGACCCTGACCCTAAAACTAACCCCTATGCCAAACAAAACCCTAACCCTGACCTTACGCTGACTAACCCTAAAGCTAACCATAACCCTACTTCTAACTCTAACCTAACCCTAACCCCAATCCCAAACACTACCGCCAAAAACTTAACTGTGACACTGAACCGAACATTGACCCTAAACCAAAGCCTGACGCTAAACCTGTCCCTGTCCATGACCTTCACCTGACCCTGACCCTGACCCTAATCCTAACCATGACCCTAACACTGAATACTACATAACCTTGTCCCTGACCCGAATGCGGACTTTAAACCAATACCTGAACCTGACCCTAAAACGGACAGTGGCGCTAAACATCACCCTGACCCTGACCTAGACCATGACCATAAACCTAACCCTGACCCTAACAGTGACGCCGACACTGACCCGAACACTAAACCTGACCCGGACTGTGAGCCTTACCCTAACTCTAACCCTAAATGTAACCCTGAACCTGACACTAACACGGGCCCTCCCCCGAATCCTATCGCTGACCTAACCCTCAGAGTAACCCCTAACCCTACCACGGACCCTGATCCTAACAAGTTCTAACCCTAACCGTCAACCAAACGCTAACACCAACACTAACCCTAAACTTTAACAATAACCCTGAACCTATACCTGATTATGCTCATAACCCTAACCATGATCTTTGCCTAGACCAGACCCTGACCCTAAACCTGAACCTGGCCCTGACCCTAAACCTAACCATGACCCGAACACTGACCACTACATAACCCTGTCGCTGACCCGAATGAGGACTTTAAACCAAACCTGATCCTGATCGTAAAGCTGACACTGGCGCTACACTTCACCCTGACCCTGACCCAGGCAAAGACCATAAACCTAACCCTGACCCTAACAGTGACCCTGACCACGACCCTAACACTAACAGTGACCCTGACTGTGAGCCTGACCCTAACTCTAACCCTAAACGTAACCCTGACCATGACACTAACACGGGCCCTGACCCGAAACCTAACGCTGAACCTAACCCTAAAACTGACCCCTAACATTAACCCTGATACTGACCCTAACCCGGTCTAACCCTCCACCTACCTCTAACCCTAACCCTAACCCCACATTAACAATAATCCTGACGCTGATCATAAACCTAACTCTGAAGTTTGCCAATGTCTGACCTTAACCTTAAACCTGACCCTGGCCTTGACCTTAACACTGACCCTAACCCTGAATGTAAACCTAACTGTGACCCAATCCGTGATCCTAAACAGAATCTTAAGCCTAAAGCTCAGCCTGATCCTGAACCTACTCATAAAACAGAACCTAAACATAAAGCTGACCTTACCATAACCATGAACCTAACCCAGACCCTGACCCTAACCCTGACACTAAACCTGTCCCAAACCAAATCCTGACCCTGACATGAACCTTGCCCCCAAACCTAAACGTGACCATGACCCTAAATCTGACCATGACCCTGAACCTGACCCTAAACCAAATCGTCACTAACACTGACACTGACCCTGACTCTGACCGTAACCCTAACCGTGACCCTACTGTGAGCCTGACCCTAAAACCTAACCATGAACCTAACCCTTACCCTGACCCATACCCTAAGCCTTACGCTAACCCTGACCCCAAGCTCGTCTAACCCTAACCCTGATCCTAAGTCTTTCTTAACTCTAACCCTAACACTAAACTAGTCTAAACC
The DNA here is from genome assembly GCF_011764305.1 of Mustela putorius furo. NCBI lineage: Eukaryota > Metazoa > Chordata > Mammalia > Carnivora > Mustelidae > Mustela > Mustela putorius. The sequence goes on along the minus strand of NW_025421767.1, from coordinate 70,864 downwards.
CAGCTCTGTTGCCTCCAGCGGGGACAACAGCTGCACCCAGGCCTGCCAGGGGCTGGGGGGAGGCTGTATGGGGGCCATTGGATTGGCACTGCATTGAGTGGAGGGTGAGCATTGAGAAGTTTGGGGAACGGCGGCTCAGGGAGCTCAGGTACAGCAGGAAGTTCGGTAAGGAGCCCCCAGGCAGTGGTGACCTCACTTCCCTGACGACAGAGCCCAACGGAATTGGAACCCACGTAACCAGGCAACCCATTACAGAGAAAATCCCTCCTGCCCAGCTCATTTCTAGGCACATCCTAAAGGAAGCGACATGTTCTTCTGCTGTACTGAAGCCGAGAGGATGTAGGGAGAAGAGAGCTCGGCCGCCAGACACGTCCCCTCCCTGGCCGGTCATATCAGGTTTCCCCAACGCCTCAGGCCCTTTGGCTACTAAAATCAAAAGGTGACACCAGGGGACTCAGAGTCAGAGAGTCCCACACCTTCTGATCAACCGGTGTAGCCCTAGGTCTCCTCCCCATCTCTGTATGTGTGTGTGTGTGTGTGTGTGTGTGTGTGTGTGTGTGTGTGTGTGTGTGTGTCTGGGTGTGTCTGTGTGTAAAGAGGACCTGACCATGCCATCGAGGGTGGAGATGCCCCAAGCAGGATGAGGCTGATGAGGGTTTAGATGTCTGGTGGGCAAGTTATGTTCACACCCCAGTTTAAGGCTGGTTAAGTGGGATCGGGTGGAGGGTCTACACCCTTCTGCCCAGGGTTTATCCTGAGACCCTGAACGGATGGGTCCATGACCCAGGAGCGGGGCTCACCCTAACAGTAACCTCTAACCCTGACCCTGACACTGACTGTGAGCCTGCCCCAAACCCTAACCCAAACCCTGACCCTGACACTGACCCTGTCTGTGATCCTGACCTGAACCCTAAAACCTAAAACTAAGCCTGGCACTGACCCTGATGTGTACCCTGAATCTAAACCTAACGTTGATATTACTGTAACCAAGACTCATACTAACCATAACCATGACCCTGACCCTGACCCTAATCCTAACCCTGATGCTGACCTAACCCTGACCCTAACCCTAACAACACGGACCGAGACTGTGAGCTTGACCCTAACCCTAAACCTAAAGGTAACTCTAACCATGACCCTAATAAGGACCCTGAACCTAAACCTAACGCTGACCCTGACCCTAAAACTAACCCCTATGCCAAACAAAAAAACCCTAACCCTGACCTTACGCTGACTAACCCTAAAGCTAAGCATAACCCTACTTCTAACTCTAACCCTAACCCCAATCCCAAACACTACCGCCAAAACTTAACTGTGACACTGAACCGAACATTGACCCTAAACCAAAGCCTGACGCTAAACCTGTCCCTGTCCATGACCTTCACCTGACCCTGACCCTGACCCTAATCCTAACCATGACCCTAACACTGAATACTACATAACCTTGTCCCTGACCCGAATGCGGACTTTAAACCAATACCTGAACCTGACCCTAAAACGGACAGTGGCGCTAAACATCACCCTGACCCTGACCTAGACCATGACCATAAACCTAACCCTGACCCTAACAGTGACGCCGACACTGACCCGAACACTAAACCTGACCCGGACTGTGAGCCTTACCCTAACTCTAACCCTAAATGTAACCCTGAACCTGACACTAACACGGGCCCTCCCCCGAATCCTATCGCTGACCTAACCCTCAGAGTAACCCCTAACCCTACCACGGGACCCTGATCCTAACAAGTTCTAACCCTAACCGTCAACCAAACGCTAACACCAACACTAACCCTAAACTTTAACAATAACCCTGAACCTATACCTGATTATGCTCATAACCCTAACCATGATGTTTGCCTAGACCAGACCCTGACCCTAAACCTGAACCTGGCCCTGACCCTAAACCTAACCATGACCCGAACACTGACCACTACATAACCCTGTCGCTGACCCGAATGAGGACTTTAAACCAAACCTGATCCTGATCGTAAAGCTGACACTGGCGCTACACTTCACCCTGACCCTGACCCAGGCAAAGACCATAAACCTAACCCTGACCCTAACAGTGACCCTGACCACGACCCTAACACTAACAGTGACCCTGACTGTGAGCCTGACCCTAACTCTAACCCTAAACGTAACCCTGACCATGACACTAACACGGGCCCTGACCCGAAACCTAACGCTGAACCTAACCCTAAAACTGACCCCTAACATTAACCCTGATACTGACCCTAACCCCGGTCTAACCCTCCACCTACCTCTAACCCTAACCCTAACCCCACATTAACAATAATCCTGACGCTGATCATAAACCTAACTCTGAAGTTTGCCAATGTCTGACCTTAACCTTAAACCTGACCCTGGCCTTGACCTTAACACTGACCCTAACCCTGAATGTAAACCTAACTGTGACCCAATCCGTGATCCTAAACAGAATCTTAAGCCTAAAGCTCAGCCTGATCCTGAACCTACTCATAAAACAGAACCTAAACATAAAGCTGACCTTACCATAACCATGAACCTAACCCAGACCCTGACCCTAACCCTGACACTAAACCTGTCCCAAACCAAAATCCTGACCCTGACATGAACCTTGCCCCCAAACCTAAACGTGACCATGACCCTAAATCTGACCATGACCCTGAACCTGACCCTAAACCAAAATCGTCACTAACACTGACACTGACCCTGACTCTGACCGTAACCCTAACCGTGACCCTACTGTGAGCCTGACCCTAAACCTAACCATGAACCTAACCCTTACCCTGACCCATACCCTAAGCCTTACGCTAACCCTGACCCCAAGCTCGTCTAAACCCTAACCCTGATCCTAAGTCTTTCTTAACTCTAACCCTAACACTAAACTAGTCTAAACCCAGCTCTGTTGCCTCCAGCGGGGACAACAGCTGCACCCAGGCCTGCCAGGGGCTGGGGGGAGGCTGTATGGGGGCCATTGGATTGGCACTGCATTGAGTGGAGGGTGAGCATTGAGAAGTTTGGGGAACGGCGGCTCAGGGAGCTCAGGTACAGCAGGAAGTTCGGTAAGGAGCCCCCAGGCAGTGGTGACCTCACTTCCCTGACGACAGAGCCCAACGGAATTGGAACCCACGTAACCAGGCAACCCATTACAGAGAAAACCCCCCTGCCCAGCTCATTTCTAGGCACATCCTAAAGGAAGCGACATGTTCTTCTGCTGTACTGAAGCCGAGAGGATGTAGGGAGAAGAGAGCTCGGCCGCCAGACACGTCCCCTCCCTGGCCGGTCATATCAGGTTTCCCCAACGCCTCAGGCCCTTTGGCTACTAAAATCAAAAGGTGACACCAGGGGACTCAGAGTCAGAGAGTCCCACACCTTCTGATCAACCGGTGTAGCCCCTAGGTCTCCTCCCCATCTCTGTGTGTGTGTGTGTGTGTGTGTGTGTGTGTGTGTGTGTGTGTGTGTGTGTGTGCCTCTGGGTGTCTCTGTGTGTCTGTGTGTAAAGAGGACCTGACCATGCCATCGAGGGTGGAGATGCCCCAAGCAGGATGAGGCTGATGAGGGTTTAGATGTCTGGTGGGCAAGTTATGTTCACACTCCAGTTTAATGATTAGAAAATTTATAATAGAGTCCATGAACATTATTAGTTTTACCATTTTAAACCAGCAATCAAACTTTGATTTTTACAACAAAAGCAGAAATATATAAACACACACATTTGGATCAGTTTTCTGTTAATCTGTCTGGACTTCAAAATCCTATTCCTCAAGATAATGCACACCAAAGTTCTGGATTAAACAAGAACTTAGATGGCACCTGAACACTTGGTTTAATATTCTCAAAAGGACTATGCAACCTATTTCTTACATTATGACATTGTTTTACAAAGATTCACACTTTTATAGTGTTAGTATTTTTAATAATCAATAAAGTCAATTAATCATGATTAAAAAATCAAACATAAAAATTTCTACTTTTTGCTTTTCCCCCTCCATTTAGAACTTATTTATAGCCTGATAATTCAAAGGTCCCTATGTTTATGAAAATCTGCACAGAAATAGCTCTAAGATCCCATTCAGAACTAGATATTAATCTAAGTCTTTTGGCTCCATTTATCCTGAGAGCAAAGAGTAGGACAAAGGATTTGAGTACTGTTAGTTTATCTGGGAGATTATCCAAGGTAGAAAAGAATGGGAAAGTGAGACAGTGAAGAAGCAACTTTGTCAAAGAGGTACATTGTTGATATAATTGTTGTGGATAGAAAATGAAGGCTTGCTTTTACTGAAAGGTCCTGAGAAACTTCTTTAAGTTGTCCTCATGAAGACCAGAAAACTGACAATTTTATCTATGGCTCTTATTTCCACTTCACTGAGAGCTGTCCTCAGAGGACATTAACTCTCCTACACTTTTGGGTTGTGTTGGAGACATTCTAAAATGAGAGAGAGAACATGAGATGCTATCAGTGTTAAGTAACTGCAATTTCCCATGGAACTATCCACCACAGTTTTGGCTATAATCAGGTGTTGGGCCTTGATATCAGAGGGATTTGAGGCAGTATCATTTTAGGTTAATCATTATATCTGAAATTTCTAAAAACTTCAACTAATGAAACTTTGATTATAAATCTATAAATATAACAATAAATCTACAGTATTTCAAATTATTTTCATAGAAATACACAGACAAAGCATCAATTGATTAATATTTAAATGTTACAAAATACTGAACTGAAAGAATTTGGTCATATAACAACGTGTAAGAAGTAGAACTTAGGTTTAGGTTAGAACTCAGGATGCATTTGAGATTCAGTTAAGAAATTGAATGGAGGGACGCCTGGGTGGCTCAGTGGGTTAAGCCACTGTCTTCGGCTCAGGTCATGATCCCAGGGTCCTGGGACCGAGCCCCAAATTGGGCTCTCTGCTCAGCAGGGAGCCTGCTTCCTCCTCTCTCTCTGCCTGCCTCTCTGCCTGCTTGTCATCTCTCTCTGTCAAATAAATAAATAAAATCTTAAAAAAAAGAAATTGAATGGATGTCTGACTATCTTATAGGTTTGCTAAAAATCAGTGACTTTGTGTTCACGTGTGGCTATGCAGGAATTTTTAACTTTCTCTAAGAAGTTATTAGATTTGATTATATAATGGCAGTAAAGGATGGGGAAAGGCAAAGTACAAACCCCATAAAGACAAAGACACTGAGTATGAGAAAAGAGTAATAGATAAGAAGAATCAATGCATTTGTGGAAAATGGGAATTGAAATACCCAATGATTGTTGATTTTTTTAGATGGAGAAAACAAAATTTGCTTGCAAGAAGAAAATAACAGAAGACATGTTGTGATGTGAGACAGAATCCTGGAAAAGGCAGTAATGTGGAATAAAGGAGTAGGAAGAGCATATCAGGTAATTTGGATAGGAAGGTGTTAGAGGAGATAATTGCTTGATAAATTTTATATATGGAGAACACCGTGTCCTTTCTTTTCCCTTTCAGAGCACCAGAAGTGTACTCTTTCAGACTGAAAACCTGAAAAGCTCAGGACTCAGTTGCTTAAGCACAGCTGAGAGGACATATTTCAATTAAGATTTACATTTTGCTGTACGTAGTAGACGGTCAAAAGTGTTTTAACCATATATTTTTTCATTTAACAAGAAGACTACAGAGAGTGTTTTTCTGGTGTTAGTTCAGAGTGTCCATCCCTCTGAACAGATTTTTCTCTCAAAGTCCGGGGCAAGGAATCAATTGTTACATATGTATTCACTAAAAAAGCAGCTGGAAGATGCTGAGCACTGTGGCCCATGAGATCAAGGCACCAGCACACACTTGTGAGTGGTGAGCTCCCAAGGCTGGAGGAAAATTCTGGAATAAAGTGCTCATTAGAGAGCCCTATCCTTTTCTCCTGTTTCCTTACCTCTCTGCACTACCCTCTTGTAACCACAGCATTGGAAATGCTTTTAGCAACACACCACACTGAATCACCACAAATTATGTGATTCTCTTGGTGGAAAACCAAACACCTTGTAAAAAACTGTGGTTTTCAGGTTCATGCTTCTGGATGGAAAATAATTCAGAATAAGCTGGTAAGAGTAGCCAAGAGAGATTTAATCTTCTGTTTGGAAAAGGGCTTCTATATAAGTGAGTAGAGGAACCTTTAAGAATTATTCATGTTTAGGGGCACCTGGGTGGCTCAGCGGGTTAAGCCTCTGCCTTTGGCTCGGGTCATGATCTCAGGGTCCTGGGATCGAGTCTCGCATCGGGCTCTCTGCTTGGCAGGGAGCCTGCTTCCTCCACTCTCTGCCTTCCTCTCTGCCTACTTCTGATCTGTCTCTGTCAAAGGAATAAATAAAATCTTAAAAAAAAAGAATTATTCATGTTTAGGGGCACCTGGGTGGCTCAGCGGATTAAGCCTCTGCCTTTAGCTCAGGTCATGATCTCAGGGTCCTGGGATCAAGCCCCACATCAGGTTCTCTGCTCAGCGGGGAACCTTTTTCCCCCTCCCTCTTTCTGCCTGTCTCTGCCTACTTGTGATCTCTGTCAAATAAATAAATAAAGATTTTAAAAAAAATAATTATTCATGTTTACATATATGAACCAGAATGCTATGTCCCTTGTCAAATAGGCTTCAAATCAACAAAAATGATAATATTTTACTTAATAAGTTTTTTAATTCCTCTGTTAACATTTTGGAATACATCATTTTAATGCACATCTGCAAATTTGTAATCACTTCATGTGAGACAAGGAATGCTTAAAAAGGCAACCAGGGGCACCGGGGTGGCTCAGTGGGTTAAGCCTCTGCCTTTGGCTCGGGTCATGATCTCAGGTCCTGGGATCAAGTCTCGCATCAGTCTCTCTGCTCAGCCGGGAGCCTGCATCTCTCTCTCTCTTTCTGCCTGCCTCTCTGCCTGCTTGTGATCTCTCTCTGTGTCACATAAATAAATACAATCTTAAAAAAAAGGCAACCAAAAAAAAACATTTACAGTTTTGGACAGGAGTTTCCCTTACGTTTGGATAAGGATGCAAATTCAACTTCATAATAAATTACACTGCATCATAAATATTAAATGCACTCAGGGATTGCAATCTCTCCTCCCTCCACCCTATCGTACACACAGCTGCCCCACTAATCTTCCAAAAAACACAAATTTTCATGTGCTGCTTTTCAAAACTAGCTTCCTGGCTTCCTGTTGCCTGAAAAAATAGTCTCAAATGCTTTTGTCTGGCATTCAGGGCTCTCTAGGATGGGTACTCTGGCCAACACATCACTGCTCATTTGTTCCACCACACACAAGTGGATCTCGGGCTAGTTATTCAGAGACCCACCTCCTCACCGACCCAGCAAAGGTCTCGTCCATCTACTAAACTTACGGCTCACTCAGTGATGTTCTCAAAGGCCATTAGTGGGTGACATGCCACTGCTAGAGTCAGGAGCCAGTGTGAAGTTGCCGCTACCTAAGTGCATGGACTGAAAGCGGGAACGTTGATTCTCCAGGAGAAAAAAAACTGGGGCATTGTTATGAGAAGGCAGACGGCAAAACCACCCAGGTCCCCTATGACTGCTTTAACACACTCTGGACAAAATTGAAGGAGACAAGTGAACGTATTAACTCCCACTTAGGCTGTAGAAGGCAAATGCAATGGAGGGAAGGCGTTATCTTCTTCTGGAACAAACCACTTAGCTCCAGCTACTTTTATAAATAGATCAGACCCTGTCCAGGAGCCCACTTAGCTGGGTTCATTTGTATACAATGTCCATACCCTCAGGAATATTAACATTTTATCTCAGATTGCATTAATTTAAATAAAACTTAACAAAAATGGTGTGAAATGAACAAAAACACCATATTCTGTGATGAATCAAATGAAATACATTTTCAGTTGCTGTTTTCCCCCATTTAAAGATAAAATTTCTGATAACTCATTATTTGTGAAAAGACACAAGACCAACAGTTATGTGTATGTGTGTTTTGGTTTTTGGTTTTTGGTTTTTTTTTTCTTCCCCTTAAGGCTATAGCCATATTGTCACTAATAAAGATCTCAAATTTGCCTGGAAGCTTTCATGGCAAATTGTCAGTCTGAGGGTAGTCACCACCCAGCCAAATGGCTTTATACATCATCAATGCCTTTCTTCCACACACATTCTCTTCCTGGTTTAAGCATTAGTTATCCTGGTTCTACACTGACACAGTATTTGCATCTCTCTCCTGTCCATAACTCCTAAAAGTTGGGGACCTCTCACTTTGGTTTCCCCAGAGCATGACATTTTATTTGGTGCTTGGGGGGGCAATGGGCAGTTCAAGAAGTATGTTAATACTATCACTCAATGTATTGATCCATGCTATGCACCAACAGTGTAGTAAATATCGTTTATTTCTTGTAACAAGGGCAGTAGGAACTTCTCCCAAGGGACGGAATTCCAAGGACAGAATGAAGGCAGGAAGGGAGCTGGTCTATTTGTACCTACTTTGTGAGAGACACTGGTTTAGGTATTTTTATGTATACATTATACCACTGAACTGTCACAATCCTGCAAATTCTTACATGCTTGGGTTTCTATGTAGCAAGTTTAGAAGCCACCCAAATTCACAGTGACAGACCCGTGAGTCAAATCCAGCATGCTTGACTCCATGATTGTCAAGTCCACTAGCCCCATGTATCATGAATCTGAGATTCATGAGTGTGTAGGTGCTATCAGGCAATGTCAAAAATGCCCATTTCAGGGACACATGGATGGCTCAGTTGTTTAATTGTCTACCTCCAGCTCAGGTCATAATCCCAGCATCCTGGGATCGAGTCCCCCATCAGGCTCCTTGCTTACCAGGAGCCTGCTTCCCACTCTGCCTGCTTCTCCCTCTGCTTGTGCTATCTCTGACAAATGAATAAATAAAATCTTTTGTAAAAATCTTGTTAAAAAGGCCCATTTTAAAGAATGTTTTAAAACATTGTTTGGACAGCAATAGAAGCGAAAGCAGAATGACATAATGTAACGACAGATAGTTTATGTGGGAGCCCTTTGGGTACTCTGGTGGATGAATGTTTTTAAATTAGTTTTTCGTGGACATGGGGAGTTAGAGAGGAGAAGGGAGGTGGGAGAAATTGGAAGGGGAGCTGAACCATGAGAGACTATGGACTCTGAAAAACAATCTGAGGGTTTTGAAGGGGCGGGGTGTTGGGAGGTTGGGGGGTACCAGGTGGTGGGTATTATAGAGGGCACTGCTTGCATGGAGCACTGGGTGTGGTGCAAAAAGAATGAATACGGTTATGCTGAAAATAAATAAAAAATAAATTTAAAAAATTAGTTTTTTGTAAACTGCAAAAAAAGAAAAGCACTCCCATTTATAATGTACACTTTATGGTTCACAAAGCACGTGCCAACAATAAAAATAATGATGGGTTACCGTTACAATTCATAGAAAAGGAGGTACAGGGAAATTGAATGAAAGGGAATAATAAAGTAGGTTCATAAGTCCATCTTCCTTGTAAAAAAATTAACCTGAAAGTGCGTTTCTGCCACCTCTCTCCTGTTTGATCTGATAAAGAATGACCACGATACATGAATTATAGTTCGGGGTTTTGAAAAGCATAATAGCTTTATACCAACACTTGAGCTTTTATTTATTTATTTATTTATCTTATGCTAACAAGATAGCTCGATTTCATATGCGGTTCCTGACAACCAACCTCAGAAGTAATTCCATCTTCATGAGAAGTCAGAAAGAACCACAAACCAAACCTCAAAATAGATTCAAAGAGAAAATACTCTTTAAAAAATTTCCCATCCGGGGCGCCTGGGTGGATCAGTGTGTTAAAGCCTCTGCGTTCGGCTCAGGTCATGATCCTAGGGTCCTGGGATTGAGCCCCATGTCTGGCTCTCTTCTCAGCGGGGAGCCTGCTTCCACTTCTCTCTCTGCTGCTGCTCTCTGCCTATTGGTGATCTCTGTCTGTCAAATAAATAAATAAAATCTTAAAAAAAAAAATTTCCCTTCCTATCAGAAGCAGATCAAACCACTAACAAATACCCCAGAAAGCTTCATCTAAAAGGTTGTACTTTCTTCAGACACCCAGCAGGACCTTCTTCTCTGGGCCTGGTATTTCTTCAATGGCCTATTCCAGAGAATAAGACACACTAAAACTACTGAGCGCCAAGGGCCTCAGAACCACGAAAAAGATGATGAGGGGCACAAAGCATGCCTCTGGTCACCAAGAGGGTATGTAAACGTTTGCTGCTTTTCTGCATTTTTCAAAGCTGAGTTTTTAGCTGGATGCCACTCCTTTAGAATAAACTGCTGATACCTTATAGTAAAAGCTATTATATGATCTTTTACAAACCATTTCCTATCTTTGCATTCTCATGTACCAAGACAGACACGGATTATTTAAAACCCTGAAGAGAGTGCTATTGCATTTAAATTGCCTGTAACCTTCATGCAATAGATTTATGATTGATGATAGATTTAGTAAATATAACTATTTTAAATATTTATTCTCAGTAAACGATTCAACCTATGCTCATTTAAGTAACTTGGTGCATAATCCCTTTTCTATTAAACCATAGTGCAAGGACCAATGCCGCGCTTCCGAGAGAACCCCAAGCTCTTCTAGAATGGCCATATGCGTATGTATCAGGTGTCCTCTTTTCACTCGCTTTGTGGAGCACCTACCATGGACGTCATGTAATAACCAATGACAAAAAACAGACAAAAAACCGTAACATCCCCGTCGAAGTTATTCGCGCCTGCCATCATGCAAAGGCAGACCCTGCCTGGAGACCAGGAGACTGCTCAAATAGCAGGCAGGCATCTCAGCCCAGGCCTGTGCTGGGGAAACTGGTTCCTCCCTTCGGGCGCAATCAGAAAGCCATCGAAGTGACCCGAGAGTGCAGCTGGGGTTTAGGGCTGATGATCTTTTCGCAGCCAGGCTGCGCGCGGATACCCGCTGGGGGAGCCAGGCTAGGAGGCCACTGAGAGCTGGCGCTGGCCACACTCGCAGGCACCCAGGGCTTCACCCCGTGCCCAGGCCTGGACCTCCGCCTCAGGAAGGAGGGGGGCGGGGGGGCCCGGAGAAGAAGGGGCTTTGCTAATTGCCGAAGCGGGAAGTGAGCTCGCAGAGGACCTGGTGGAGAGTCTGGGAGGAGGTGGAGGGCTGGTGGAGGAGGGGCGTGCAGCGCGGAGGTGCTGTGCTGCGCCCCAGTAGGGACTGGAGGACCCACAGGACTCGCCGCCCATGCGCTCCTGCGCTCCAGCCCAGCCCCGGAGCCGCGCTGCTGCCCCTCGCAGCCCCATGGCTTCTCCAGACGACCCTCTGCGCACAGGTAAATTGAAACCGCGCCCCGCCCTCACCTGGAGCAGAAAGCGCGGGCCAAGAGCTCGCGGGGGTGTGGGGACCCAGCCTCCCGCGTCCCCTGGGGCACCAGGACCACCCCAGACACCCGCACCGCGCCACACCCCGGGTCCGCCTGGGGTGCCCCCCCCGCCAGCGGGGGCGCTAGCCCCCATCGTTGGGCACCCCCATGCGCGCGTGCCAATGTCCCCCCTTCCCCTCGTCTCCCGCCATGGCCCCGCCGCTTTTGTTCTGGACTTGGGATCCCAGGTGGAAACTAGTCCCTCAGACCTCCCTGGCAGCAAGGAGCGCAGGGAGGGAGTCTCCGTTTTTCCACCCTGGCTCTTCCTCTCTCCACATTCACATGCCTTCTGGCGTCCCTTTCCTCTCCTCATTGTCACTTTTATTAAATGGTTTTGTTCTGCATGTTGACCCGCAGAGCGATTTCATGAATGAATATACAGGAAACTGAGTTGGAGCCCACCTGTGAGAGCCCACCTGTGGAGGCCTCTCATTAGAATGGTCTCTGGTTCTAGCCTCAGTTCAGAATACTGCGTGTACCTGAGGACCGAGTCCAGATGTTTCTTTCATCTCTGACTTGAATTTGAAATCCTCCTCAGACTTCAACTTCCAGGATTTCTCCCGTCATTGCTCTCCCACTGTCTCGGTGGGGATCCGCCATGAGTGTTGAACACAGGAATGAATGAATGATATATACCCCCAGGTCGCTGGGGCTTTTTCTTGTTTTGCTGAGGTTGGAAAGGCTTTGGAGAGACCCCCTGTATGCAGATACAGAGCTGCATGCAATTGCTTAGATAAACGTGTTCCCCACTTAATTGTTTGGGCATTGAACATTTCGCCCTTAACCTGTGGCTTGAGCAGTTAGGAGGAGACAATCTGGAGGTGAATCAGAAGATGGCTGAATCCACATGGTGGTGGCCTGGGTTTGGGAGATTTTCCTGGAGATTCTAAAGAAAGACCTAAATTCTTCCAATGGGGAGTGGTAAACATTTTATCAATGGGAGGTGGAAAATAAATTGTCTGGTTAACCTTTCCCTCCCCCTCAAAACCCATTATTTGAAAAAACAAAAAAGGAAGTGAAGGGGAAATCCTCCCACTCCCATCCCCACTCACCTCCATAGCCACCTCCTCTTCCAAGAACCTAAGAGACAAGGTGCCAAGAAGTGTTAGGTACCAGCAGTGGTCTCAGAGCTCATTCAAGGATCATGGTGAAAGGCATTCAAAGAGATTGTGGGGGCACAGGGATCCAATTAAGGGGGAGAAGTTTAAGGTTTGCCTGGTCCCCTAAAAATTAATGGCACTAGAGAAGATGAGCTTTGGGAACTATAGCTTAATGGATACAACGTGTAAAAAGCTTCAGTGAGTCATGGTGGGAAGAGGCCATGAGGGCAGCAAAGACAGTCTTAGATGATGTTATTAATAGCACTACAGGCTCTAAATTTCCTGTGGTGGTGTTCTTGGCAAGACCAGCCCGGCCAAAGTGGATACTCACAACCTGCAACAGAGTGTCTTGGAGATCCCAGCATGTGAGGTATGATGAGAGGGTAAAATGATAGGAGGTGTCCTTTGGAATGACTGTCTTCTTGACTTTAAAAGGGAGAACCCAAATCTGTAGGTGAAATCTTTTTGGCTGCAAAGAAGGCTGAGGCCTCCTAAGGTCAAGGTCTCCTCGTCACTTGCAAAGATGTCGAAGAACATATTCAGACATTTCAAAGATGTCCTCATGTCCATCCGTTCCCACTCTGGAATTCTATCAATAAGGTGAGAATTCCTCTAGTTGGAAAAAAAGATCTAAAAAGACTTCCCTTTCTCATGTAATTTCTGTAACCTCCAGGACACACCCACCTACCCCTTCCAGCACTGTAATGAAGCTACAGCTGGTGCCAATTTGTGGAACTCATTAAAGGCTATTTTCCCTTATATACCCCCGGACCAAGTTCCCATGCTCCCTCACCTGATTTCCTGCACTCACCTCCCACCTGGTGTGTTCACACCTGCAGGTGCCTTTTACCAACCCCTTTGCCAAAAGGCAGCCAGAGTGACCTTTCAAAGAACTATCAGTTCCTGGCCTTTGTCTCCATAGAAATCTGCACTGATCTTCTAACAAATTCTCAGTCCTCCAAAGGCATCCATAACCCTCCCATCTATCTCTTCCTACCCTTCCAACTGACTGATGCCTGTTCTGCCCTGTCTTTCTGCCCTTCAACCACGCTGCCTCCCTCTTCCTGTGGAGACCCCTCATGGCGCCTGCCTCCAAGCACAGGTGATTCCCATTGATGGGAAGACCCTCTTCCTCTCCCCCGTCTCCCCACTCCAGTTACTCCCACTTATTCGTGAGCTCACAAGCCCCATGGTACACACTCTCCATGCAGCCTGCTCTCTCTTTTCTAGCACTGGCCTCCATTTCTAGCTGTGGTTGTGTCACGGATGTCCCTCCCCAGCCTGCCTCCAAGCTCTCCATCCATTTAGCTCCAACACCTGACACGGTGCCTGGCACGTAGTAAAGCCCTGGCTAGCTTCTAAGAGCCTCACTGAGGGACTGAAAGCATTTTAAAAATGTCACCACGTAGGCTCCAAACTGTAGGCAGAAAAAGCTTTGCCTGGATTGACATTTTAGAGACGTATTCGTCAAGTTAGATGTGTTTACTGACTTTACCTTGTAAAATTAAAAAAAAAAAAAAAAGGACCTCTGTATCGCTTCACATCTAACGAAGGCACATGTATACATTAGACCACGTTATGAGCTTAATGGAAGGAGACAAGATTTTTTCGCTAAGAAAATGTATAAGACTGTTGAGGTCACGTGGGAGGAAATAGTCCGTTTGTTGGAGCATTGCTATCTTACTCTATCACAGCCACTAATAAAAATCTGACACGGGGTGAGTCAGAATTGTCTGTCGGAGATGAGTTAGATCTGGCTCATGTTCCTACAGACATGAAAGCCAGGAACAAAGAAGCAGGCTTTGAAAGCCTGGGTTGAGGAGGCGGTGTGGTTCACTGCGATGAGCTAAGTGCCCAGGGCCACCGGCAGACATGTGGGCCTGTGTCCTTCCTTTGTTCTGGGGTCCGTCTTGCACCATGTGGTGAGGCTAGCAGCTAGGAGCAGCTCAGGACAGGACCCCGTGGCATCTTACCTCTCCCACCCTCCTGTGGGCTCCAGTGGGCTCCAGTGGGTCCCAGGGGACAGCCTGCCTTCCTTGCAAAGCCCAGTAGCACTGGGAGCAGAAACTGGGACCAAAGAGTGAGCACCCTGTTTGACAAGCCAGACCAGCCACCTCTTCTTCAGATGCAGGGGGAGCCCTGGTGTGCTGACTCCTCCCTTCTTCCTTTCCCCTTTCCTCCCTCCCTCCCTCTTCCCTTCCCCTCTCTCCTTCCCTGGTGGTGCCCTTTCTCGATGCCCACTTCATCCCTTTTCCTTTCTTACATGCCTGTCTTCTAGAGTTACTTCTCTTTCCTCCCAATTACTTCCCTTCATCTGAATCTCCTCTTTGGTCACTTTGTCCCTGCTCTCTGCTCCTCCTCCCCTTCCCTGGCCCCTGTTCAGCTCCATCCAGACTGCAGGCAGAGCTGGACTAACACGCTCACTCACTAGCTCAGCCACCCTCCAGAGAAGTCACTCTTCGGTGGCCACCTTCCTGACCCCCTGGTCCTTTCTCCACTTATTCATCTATTGCGCTGAAGTCTGAGGAGGACAGAGCGGGGCTGCCGCAGAATCGGGCCAGAGGAGAAACCAAACCATGTGTCCACACTGTCCCCCAGTACTGCTGCTCTGAGAGCATTCAGAGTCCTCAACAGGGTTCTTCAGAACCGGGAGTGAAAACAGCCATAGGTCAAAAGAAAAGCTATGGCCCCCACACAAAAATAATAATCACAAATGAAAACTAAGTTAACTCTGAAGTCCTAAAGTCGAAGAATTGCCTTGAATCTGTCACTAGAAAGCACCCAAGATCTCACTCTCTGGGTTCTGGGTGCCCTGGGAATGGCAGGAGGCTCTGACCCCCTTCCCTCTTCATCCACTCCCAAAGAACGTCCTCTGAGGTGGTCTTCAAACTTCCTCTGAGAAACTGTCAATGGGAACTGTAGGCCCTCGGCTGCTGGGACGAATGAGGGTGATGTCAGGACCTGATGGGCAGCTTTACCAGGAGATTGTGGCTTCTGGATGCAGTCCTCAGGCCCCATGGTCTGGGTGAGATCTGGGTCTTTGAGTGGAGGAGGACAGATGAGATTTCAGATTTTGAGTTGATTCTGGGATGATTAGTGCTTTGGAGGGCATTGGGTGAAGGTATTTTGCACACAAGGAGGACACGAATTTGGAGAGCCAGAGAGTGGACTGTTAAGAGCTGACCTGCATTTCCCCCAGAAAACTTGCTGCTGTCCTTATCTCTGGTACCACAGAACGTGACCTTATTTGGAACTAGAGTCCTTACAGATGCAATCACATTACAGTGAGGTCCTTAGAGTGGGCCCTAATCTCCTGTAACTGACCTCCTTATGTAAAGGGAAAATCTGGACAGAGAGATGCCCCTACTGTCAGTGGTGGGCAGTGCATGAACTTCTAGAACCCTGACAGTAGTGGAAAACAGACTCAGGCTGGGCACTAGGTAAAAATGGAGCTCTAGTGGAATTTCAGATGAAGATGCTGTGGACCTCGGCTTCCCAGGTCATAGTGACGTTAGGATTTCAAATTCAAGTCAGAGATGAAAGAAACATCTGGACTCGGTCCTCAGGTACACGCAGTATTCTGAACTGAGGCTAGAACCAGAGACCATTCTAATGAGAGGCCTCCACAGGTGGGCTCTCACAGGTGGGCTCCAACTCAGTTTCCTGTATATTCATTCATGAAATCGCTCTGCGGGTCAACATGCAGAACAAAACCATTTAATAAAAGTGACAATGAGGAGAGGAAAGGGACGCCAGAAGGCATGTGAATGTGGAGAGAGGAAGAGCCAGGGTGGAAAAACGGAGAATCCCTCCCTGCGCTCCTTGCTGCCAGGGTCTGAGGGACTAGTTTCCACCTGGGATCCCAAGTCCAGAACAAAAGCGGCGGGGGCCATGGCGGGAGACGAGGGAAGGGGGACATTGGCACGCGCGCATGGGGGTGCCCAACGATGGGGTCTAGTGCGCCCGCTGGCGGGGCACACCTCGGCGGCGACATCCCCGGCCCTATCCCGTGCGGACCCTGGTGCGGCGCGGCGTCCGGGGTGGTCCCGGTGCCCCAGGGGTTGCGGGAGGCTGGGTCCCCACACCCCTGCGAGCTCGCGGCCCGCGCTTTCTGCTCCAGGTGAGGGCGCGCGCGCGTTTCAATTTATCTGCATGCAGAGGGTCGTCTGGAGAAGCCATGGGGCTGCGAGGGGCAGCGCGGCTCCGGGGCTGGGCTGGAGCGCAGGAGCGCATGGGTGGCCAGACCTGTGGGTCCTCCAGTCCCTACTGGGGCGCAGCACAGCACCTCCACGCTGCACGCCCCTCCTCCGCCAGCCCCTCCACCTCCTCCCAGACTCTCCACCACGTCCTCCGCGAGCTCACTTCCCGCTTCGGCAATTAGCAAAGCCCCTTCTCCGGGCAGCCCCCCCCCCCGCCCCCCTCCTTCCTGAGGCGGAGGCCCGGGCCTGGGCACGAGGTGAAGCCCCGGGGGTCTGCGAGTGTGGCCAGTGCCAGCGCTCAGCGGCCTCCTAGACTGGCTCCCCGAGCAGGTGTCTGCGCGATGCCTGGCTGCAAAAAGATCATCAGCCCTAAACCTGGCTGCACTCTCGGGTCACTTTGATGGCTTCCTGATTGTGCCCAAAGCCTGGAACCAGCTTCCCCAGCACAGGCCTGGGCTGAGATGCCTGCCCGCGATCTGTTTGAGCAGTCTCCTAGTCTCCAGGCAGGGTCCGCCATTGCATGATGGCACGCGCGAATCACTTCGACCTGGATGTTTGGGTTTTTTGTTTTTGTTTTTTTTGTTATTGGTTATTACATGACCTCCATGGTAGGTGCTCCACAAAGCGAGTGAAAAGAGGACGCCTGATACATAGGCATATGGCCATTCTACAAAAAGAGCTTGGGGTTCTCTTGGAAGCGCGGCATTGGTCCTTGCACTATGGTTTAATAGAAAAGGGATTATGCACCAACTTACTTAAATGAGCATAGTTTGAAATCGTTTACTGAGAATAAATATTTAAAACAGTTATATTTTTTAACTAAATCTATCATCAATCATAAATCTATTACACGAAGGTTACAGGCAATTTAAATGCAATAGCACTCTCTTCAGGGTTTTAAATAATCCATGTCTGTCTTGGCACAATAGAATGCAAAGATAGGAAATGGTTTGTAAAAGGTCATATAAAAGCTTTTACTATAGGGTATCAGCAATTTATCCTAAAGGAGTGGCCTCCAGCTAAAAACTCCGCTTTGAAAAGTACAGAAAAGCAGCAAACGTTTACATACCCTCTTGGTGACCAGAGGCGTGCTTTGTGCCCCTCATCATCTCTTTTGTGGTTCTGAGGCCCTTGGCGCTCAGTAGTTTAGTGTCTTATTCTCTGGAATAGGCCATTGAAGAAATACAAGGCCCAGAGAAGAAGGTCCTGCTGGGTGTCTGAAGAAAGTACAACCTTTTAGATGAAGCTTTCTGGGGAATTTGTTAGTGGTTTTGTCTCCTTCTGATAGGAAGGGAAATTTTATTTTTAAAGATTTTATTTATTTATTTCATAGAGATCACAAGTAGGAAGAGAGGCAGGCAGAGAGAGAGAGAAGAAACAGGCTCCCTGCTGAGGAGTGAGCCTGATGTGAGGCTCGATCCCAGGACCCTGGAATCATGACCTGAGCCGAAGGCAGAGGCTTTAACTCACTCTGCCACCCAGGTGCCCAAGGGAAAAATTTTTTTAAAGGTTTTTTATTTATTTATTTGACAGACAGAGATCACAAGTAGGCAGAGAGCAGGCAGGCAGAGAGAGAAGTGGAAAGCAGGCTCCCTGCTGAGCAGAGAGCCAGACATGGGGATCAATCCCAGGGCCCTATGATCATGACCTGAGCCGAATGCAAAGGCCCAGTGAGCCAAACTCACTGAGCCACTCGGGTGCCCCAGGAAGGGAAATTTTTTTTAAGAGTATTTTCTCTTTGAATCTATTTTGAGGTTTGGTTTGTGGTTCTTTCTGACTTCTCATGAAGATGGAATTACTTCTGAGGTTGGTTGTCAGGAACCGCATATCAAATCGAGCTATCTTGTTAGCAAGAAATAAATAAATAAATAAATAATAAAAAGCTCAAGTGTTGGTATAAAGCTATTATGCTTTTCAAAACCCCGAACTATAATTCATGTATCGTGGTCATTCTTTATCATATCAAACAGGAGAGAGGTGGCACAAACGCACTTTCAGGTTAATTTTTTTACAAGGAAGATTGACTAATGAACCTACTTTGTTATTCCCTTTCATTCAATTTCCCTGTACCTCCTTTTCTATGCGTTGTAATGGTAAACCATCATTATTTTTATTGTTGGCACGTGAGAATTAGAGATCAATGCCCAAAGTGAAAGCAGAAGGCAAGTTTATTAAAGCAACAGCACACTCTCTAAGGGAGAGCAGGTGGTATTCCATGAGGTGGAGCTGGCCCTTTGTTTTGGGATTGGATATTTCTTGGTCTTTTTGAAGTGGGAGGACATTCAACATGCAGTGGATTGATCTCTAATGGAGGCTGCTTCCAATCATTTGGGGGACTCCTACCACAGGTTGGGAAGAGGAGTTGTTGTTGTCATTTTTATTTTATTTTTTTCAGGGTTCCAAAATTCACTGTTTATGCACCACACCCAGTGCTCCATGCAATATGTGCCCTCCATAACTCCCATTAACAGGCTTACCCAACCCTCTGCCCCCTCCCCTCAAAACTCTCAGTTTGTTTCTCAGAGTCTCTCATGGTTTGTCTCCCCCTCCAATTCCCCCCCACTCACTTCTCCTCTTGATCACCCAGTGTCTTCTGTGTTATTCTTTATGCTCCGCAATTAAGTGAAACCATATGAAAATTGACAATCTCTGCTTGAATTATTCCACTCAGGATTATCTCCTCCAGTCCCGTCCATGTTGATACAAAAGTTGGGTATCCTTCCTTTCAGAAGGAAGCATAATACTCCATTGTAAAAATGGATCATATCTTCTTTATCCGTTCATCCATTGAAGGTCATCTTGGTTCTTTCCAAAGTTTAATGACTGTGGCCATTGCTGCTATAAACATTAGGGTACAGATGTCCCTTCTTTTCACTACATCTGTATCTTAGGGGTAAATACTCAGTAGTGCAATTGCAGGGTCATAGGGTAGCTCTAATTTTAATTTCTTAAGGAGTCTCCACACTGTATCCCAAAGTAGCTGCACCAACTGGCATTCTCACCAATAGTGTAAGAGGGTTCCCCATTCTCCACATCCTCTCCAACACTTGTTGTTTATTGCCTTGTTAATTGTGGCCATTCTAACTGTGTAAGGTGGTATCCCAATGTGCTTTTGATTTGAATCTCCCTGATGGCTAATGATGATGAACATTTTCTCATGCATCTGTTTGCCATTTGTATGTCTTCTTTGGAGAAGTGTCTGTTCATGTCTCTTCTGCCCATTTTTTGACATGATTATCTGTTTTGTGTGTGTGTGTTGAGTTTGAGGAGTTCTTTATAGATCTTGGATATCAGCCCTTTATCTGTAATGTCATTTGTGAAAATCTTCTCCCATTCCGTGGGTTGTCCCTTCATTTTGTTGACTGTTTCCTTTGCTGTGCAGAAACTTTTGATCTTGATGAAGTCCCAAAAGTTCATTTTTGCTTTTGTTTCCTTTGTCTTTGGGGACATGTCTTGAAAGAATTTGCTGTGGCCAGTGTCCAAGAGGTTACTGCCTATGTTCTTCTCTAGGATTTTGATAGATTCCTGCCTCACGTTGAGGTCTTTTGTTCATTTCGAATTTATCTTTATGTATGGTATAAGAGAATGGTTGAGTGTCATTCTTCCATACATAGCTGTCCAATTTTTCCAGCACCATTGATTGAAGAGGTTGTCTTTTTTCCACTGTATAATTTTCTCTGCTTTGTCAAAGGTTTTTTGACCATAGAGTTGATGGTCCATATCTGGGCACTCTACTCTGTTCCACTGGTCTGCATGTCTGTTTTTATGCCAGTGTCATGCTGTCTTGGTGAACACAGCTTTGTAGTAAAGCTTGAAATTAGGCAACATGAAGCCCCCAGTTTTGCTTTTTCTTTTTCAACATTCCCTTATCATTTCAGGGTCTCTTCTGGTTCCATACAAATTATTTGGAATTGTTTGTTGTTGTTCGTTCCAGCTCTTTGAAAAGTTCCAGTGGAATTTTGATCAGGATAGCACTGAAAGTATAGATGGCTCTAGGCAGTATAGACATTTTCACAATGTTTATTCTTCCAATCCATGCATGTGGAATGATCTTCATTCTTTTTGTGTCTTCTTCAGTTTCTTTCATGAGTATTCTGTAGTTCCCCAAGTACATTTACCTCTTTGGTTACGTTTATTCCAAGGTATTTTATGGTTCTTGGTGCTATAGGAAATGGAATCAATTCTCTAATTTCCCTTTCTATGGAAATCAACTGATTTCTGTACATTAATTATGTATCCTGCCACATTACTGAATTGCTGTTATGACTTCTAGTAGCTGGGGGGGGGTGGAGTCTTTTGGGTTTTCTATATAAAGTATCATGTCATCTGCAAAGAGAGAGAGTTTGACTTATTTTTTGCCAATTCGAATACCTTTTATTTCTTTGTGTTGTCTGATTGTAGTTTCTAGGACTTTTAGTACTGTGTGGAATAACAGGGTTTAGAGTGGACATCCTTGTCGTGTTCCTGATTTCAGTTGGTAGGCTGTCAGCTTTTCCTGTTTGAGGATGATATTCACTGTGGGTTTTTCATAGATAGATTTTATGAAGTTGAGGAATGTTCCCTGTATCCCTGTACTTTGAAGTGTTTTAATCAGGAGTGGATGCTGTATCTTGCCAAATGCTTTTTCTGCATCAATTGAGAGGATCATGTGGTTATTCTCTCTTCTTTTATTGATTTGTTCTATCACATTTACTGATTTGTGAATGTTGAACTACCCTTGTATCCCATGGATAAATCCCACCTGGTCATGGTGGATAATCTTTTTAGTGTACTGTTGGATCCTATTAGCTAGGATCTTGTTGAGAATCTTGGCATCCATATTCATCAGGGGTATTGGTCTGAAATTCTCCTTTGGGAGGGTGTCTTTGCCTGGTTTGGCCTTCTGTTTCTATTTTTGGAAGCAGCTTCAGAAGAATAGGTGTTATTTCTTCTTTGAAAGTTTAGTAGGATTCTCCAGGGAATTCACCAGGTCCTGGGCTCTTGTTTTTTGGGAGGTCTTTGATGACTGCTTCGATCTCCTAACTAGATATTGGTCTATTCAGGTTGTCAATTTCTTCCTGATTCAGTTTTGGAAGTTTATAGGTTCCTAGGAATGCATCTATTTTGTCTAGGTTGCCTAACTTATTGTCATATAACTGTTACAACTGTTGATAATAATTTCTGATGATTGTTTCTATTTCCTTGCTATTAGTCATGATCTTTCCCTTTTCATTCATAACTTTATTAATTTGGGTATTCTCTCTTTTCCTTTGGATTAGTTTGGCCAGTAGTTTATCAATCTTATTGATTCTTTCAAAATTCAGCTTCTAGTTTCATTGATGTGTTCTACTGTATCTCTAGTTTCTATCTCATTGATCTCTGCTTTAATCTTGATTATTTCCCTTCTTGCATGTGGGTTCGGCTTAATTTGTTGTTGATTCTCCTGGTCTTTAAGGTGTAAAGAGAGCTGGTTTATTCTGGAGTTTTCAATTTTTTTTGAGGGAGCCTGGTGGGAAGAGTTGTTTTTTACCTTAAAAGGTTTGTTCTGGAACCATCATGGCAACTCTTTTCCATGGGGATGGCAATGCAAATGCATTATGAAAGATCTAGGGGTTACTCTGGGGTAGAGGTAGAAGAGGAGAGAACACATTTTTAGTACCAGTGTCTCCTGGTTTATTAGGCCCAGGGTCTCAGAAGTCACAAAGTCGGGAGGTTGTGCCCTCAGTCTTCTAATGTGTAACCCATTTTTCACCATCCTTGCCTCTAACTCATCTCTCACTGCCCACACATTCAGATATAGGGGAATATTGATTGACAAAATATTAATTACCAAAATAACAGTAGTTGGAGAATAAGAAAAATGCAGGCACCTGATTATATAATATTACTTACTTAATAAAATATGTTTTTATTAGTGCTATTAGAAGTAAATTCCCCAATACTTTAATCACACAGA
Source organism: Mustela putorius furo (assembly GCF_011764305.1). Lineage (NCBI taxonomy): Eukaryota > Metazoa > Chordata > Mammalia > Carnivora > Mustelidae > Mustela > Mustela putorius. The sequence continues at coordinate 48,257 of NW_025421767.1, read as the reverse complement.
ATGATGGAATCCTAGATTTTTTTTTCTGTATTTACTAAGAAAATGATCATGCCTCAAGTATATTAAAATGGAATAGGGAAAATTAAAAATTGTTTTAAGTTGATTTGCGTGTGTTGTGCGTATGTGAGAGAGAAAGTGAGAGAGAAAGAGAAAGACCGAAAAAGAGAAAGGGAAAGACAGAGAGGTGGCTGCAGTGAATTGATGAGTTGCAGGATAGATTTTAAAGTTTTGTCTTTTGCTTTCTACATTTCCTTTTCCTTAGGTTCAAGAGAACAATCAGTAATATCTCAGATGCCTGCTGGTAACATCAGCAGAAAGAGTGAGAGGTTCCCAGAAAATTAAAGATGAGATATAGTTTTTTTCCTGACATAAGAAAAGTCATTTTTTGTCCCAGCTATTTTCAATGATCTATACCCCACCTGTGTACTTGCCCAAGCACATTTCTTCCAAAACTTCATGGGAGGTTCTTACAAAGAAATGCAAAAACCTCACTAGTTAAGGATTTTGAGGGAACAAGGCAATGGGAAAACTAACAGTCACCACCAGACCAGGAAATAGCCTAAGCTATTGAGACAATAAATTAGTGGTAAAACTCCTAGTGCTATTTCAAAAGTAATCAAGGCCTTGAATTCCTTGTCCCAGAAAATGAGCCCAAGACCCCATCTAGTTTATATCTGCTCTTGAAGCCTGCAGAGTCCCTTTCCCTTGTCCAACAGTTACCTCTGCTTTACTCTAACGTTGAAGTTTCTGCCCTCGGTGGAATACAAGCTTTATTCAGGTGAACATGCAATACATATTGCACAAATACATATGTGGATGTGCATGCATCCACAACCTTATGACCAACCATACACGGGATAATAAAACTCTCCCTTCTGAGTATTCATCTTAAATACTAAATAAAAATCTCTCTCCTGTTCAAACAGTCTAGGCTTTGGAACTTATTCCCTGTGATCTCCTTGTATGTTGTAAACAAAGATTCCTTTCTTTGACAACTCCATCTGTTTCTGTGATTCACCAAAGACTGACCTCAGTTAGTTCAGTTACTGTAATGGCTTTCACTACTCTGATTCTACCTCTGCAAGTCTCCAAATTGAACTATTTTTTTTCTCCCAATTCCGCATGTTCTTGTCTTTAAACTGCAACTCTGAACAGATGATTTGCTTGTTTAAAAAAAAAAAATCAAGAAAAGGGAGTAGTAGACAACATTGTTACTTTGAACTTCCTGCCCTAAGGGGCTCTCCTGTTGTTTCTCTTTGACTTCCTGGACTAAAACGACAGAAATTTGGCAATACATCACTCCCCAATCCAGATTACTGACAGAACAGTTTAGACTCTTAGAAAAAATATTAGTTTAAAAAAGATCACATAATTAAATACTTAAGCATGTAGTGTAACATAGTGGTTTACAAGAAATATATTTTGGTCATCTGAATATTTGGTTTTCAACCATGGCTACTGACTCACAGCTCCTAAAACTCTTGGACTTTCCTGTGATAAGGGTGAGAGAGGTGTGTTTTGTTATGTTAATGAAGTGACCTTCAGACCTCACTCAAGGCAAGGGCTGTTTGCCTGAAGGACCAACCACTTGTTGAAAGCCTTCATAACTTTTTGCCCAACATGCCTCCCCTTCCCCCCAATTCAGAATTATCTGGGGAGGGAAGAGGAGCTGGAGATTAGATCAGCAAATGCCAATGATTTAGTCAGTCATGACTATGTCATGAAGCCTCCACAGAAAACCTGAAAAGACTGGGTTCAGAAAGCTTTTAGTTTGTTAAATGTATGAAAAGGCAGGAAGAGTGGCAGTCTTACAGAAGGTAATAGAAGCTCTGTGCCCATTCTCCATACCTTGCCCTGTGCACTTCTTTATCTATCTATTGATTTAAATCTTCTATTATATCTTTTAATAAGCTGGCAAACATAAATTAAGTATTTTTCTGAGTTTTGTGAGTCCCTGTAGCAAATTAAAAAGAATGTAAGAAGTAGGCCACTGGGACCTCCAACCTGTAGTTGCTCAGTCACAAGCACAGGTAATAACCTGGGGCCTACAGTGAGACTGGCATCTGAGGTGGGGTTGGAGATAGTCTTGAAGGACTGATCCCGTAACTGATGAAATCTTACGCTATGTTCAGGTAGATAGTGTCAGAATTTAGTTGAATTCTTGGAGATCCTGCTGTTGTCTGAAAATTATTTGGCATTGTTGGTATGATGTCCTAAAACCCAAAAATATACATAGCTACCTCAAAATAAGAATAAGGTTGACAGCTTATATATAATAAGTGAGTATATCAGGGATTTAAAATATACCCAATAAATAATATAAGGAAATAAGGAAAGAGTTTGAAATAAAAACAAGAATAAGAACCTAGTGGTACTAATAGATTAAATATATGTAGTCTAGTTGAATTAAGAATACAATGGATAGAATACGTAATGGATTCAATAGAGATAAGAAGTCACTTAAGGATATAGTCATCTGGATACCAGCAACGCATTAAAATGATCAATATAAAAGAGGTGTAAGATGTAGGTGATGTGTGTGGAACAAAAGCTAGAGAAAAAAAATTAGATTTCCTTACTACTCATAGCCTGTTGACAAGTCCTTGATGTTCCTCTGGGGACTCAGCTGCTTCAATGTGGACACGTCCACTCAGGGCAAAAAGCATTCTTAGTCCACCCCCCAGGATACTGAAAATCTACTTTCACATGTAAAAATTACTTTGGAAACTTATTTATCTCTACTTCCCACCCCTGCCCTCAAGATATACATTGGCAATCATCTCCCAAGCATATACCCACTGATACACATCAGAAGAGTCTCTTCCCTAAAGTTTTTACTAAACAGTAATAAATGACCTTTCCCTAACAATAGCTAGCCCCCTCAAGGTCCTGGAAACCTTGTTTATAAAAAATACCTTGGAGGCTTGTGCTATCCCTAACCTCCTCCCAAATTGAAAGTATATAATCAGCCACTCTTCATGACCCCCCCCTCTCTACTCCAAATAAATAAATAAGTATTTTTTAAATAAAATAAAATAAATGACTTTTTTTTAAATGAAAGAAGAAAAAGGAAAGAAATATTTGAATATTAATGTACATCTATTTCTCAAGCATAAAATAGTCAAGACACTGGATTAAAACTTACATACAAGAAAAGAAAGAAAATATTCATAACTATAGTTGACTCTATGAATCCCACACTAGGGCATACATACCAAAGACAAAAAAAAATCATAAGTGTTAGAGAGGAAAAAAGAATTCATTAATAAAGAAACAAGAATCAGACTAACAGAAAATTTTTAAATAGCATCAGATATAAAAAAGAATGATGAAGTAATAGCTTTATTATCTTGAAAAAAATAATCACAAATGTAAACTTTTAGATCCTTATAAAATGTCATTGGAATAGGAAGGCATAATAAAAAAAATATTTTCAGGAATACAGACCACAGATAATTTGCCTTAATTTGTGTAGGCAGCACTTAAATACTAATATTATTTTAACAATTAAAATGTACTCTATGACCTATGGGGTGGGGGGAAAAGAGGATGACCAAGTCATCTTGAAATAATTCAGTTTTATGAAAAAAGTAAAAAGATCGAAAAAAAGACTTGAAGAAAAGAGAGATAAAAAACGTATGCATAATAAAAATAAATAAATAAATAAACAACTGGTGTGCCTGGGTGACTTAGTCGGTTCAAGTGTCTGCCTTCAGCTCAGGTCATGATCCCAGGGTCCTGGTATTGAGCCCTGCATCAGGCTCCCTGCTCAGTGGAAAGTCTGCTTCTCCCTCCCATTGTGAAAAAAAAAAATTTGCCTTATTTATTTGAGAGAGATAATCTTTAAATTTTACTTATTTATTTGAGAGAGAGTGAGAAAAGAAAAACATGCACACAGCAGGGAGAATAAACAGAGGGAGAGGGAGAAGCACCCCACTGAGCAGGGAACCCCCTGCGGGGCTCTATCCCCGGACCCGGGTATTATCACCTGAGTTATAGTTAGAAACTTAACTGACTGAGCCACTCAGGTACCCCAATGAATACAATCTTTAAAATAATAATAATAATAATAATAATAATAAAGAAATAATATTTTCAGATAGTATGATTTTTTTAATGTAAGACTTGGTATAAAAACAGGATGACATATTTGTCTAATTATAGTAAAAGACTTTGATAAGTTTAGATGCAGTAGTACATAAAAAAATTTAACTTCTTTCATTAACTGATAATTTAATTAGATTAAATTAAGAGACATCAAAATTTAGAGAATCTAATAGTCCTGATCTATTAATAAACGTAGCCATCCTGACCCCAAAACAATAGTTTTCAGTAAGTATATATAGAAAGCATAAGTTGAACATTTACACAAACAGGCCATTATTTAGGCCAGAAGTATATGCCAATAAATTCCTAGAGTTAAATATCGGGTTATATTTTCCAAGAATAAGGCAATAAAATTAGAAAACAATGACCAAATTATTAAATTCATATAATTGGAAGTTAACTTCATACCTAAAAAGAAATAGTACAGCTAATTCAGAAATTTTTAGAATTAGAGTACTTTGGTAATATCAACTCTCAAAATGAGTAACGGACAGGTGGGGCTAGGGAGGAAGAGATCCATAGGGAACTTTGTGAACAGGCTCTCAGAAATCCCCAAAATGTGGTGTGGGAAAACCAGAGTAAAGAGATAAATTGGACCACCCTGCCCCAGGGAAGAGCACCCTGATCTAGGCATGTGGGATGGAGGACCACCCTGCCCTAGGTGTATGGGGTGGGTCATGTGGGGTGAGTGTCTCTATGATAATCACCTGTAACCAAAAAAGAATAATCAGACCCTAAAAAGGAGGTAAGCCACTGAAGGAGTTATTGATAGAGATGTTAAAAGGATTAAAGTTGCCTGGTTACCTTTTTATAAAAAAATAAACCCTGAAGGCACTCATTGTTAACTGTGTGGGGACCTCTCTTAGTTGTGAGAGCTTTTTCTATATATTCACTTGATAAACTTCTGTCACTTACTCACTCTCCATTGCCCACGAGATTCCTTCTTTGACTCCAAGAGACAAGAACCTAGCTCTCCCACATCATTTCCCTAGAGTTAAGTATCGGGCTATATTTTCCAATGATAAGGCAATAAAACTAGAATATAATGACCAAAAATATTAAGTCCATGTAACTGGAAGTTAACTTGATACCTAAAAAGAAATAATACAGCTAATTCAGAAGTATTTAGAATTACTGTACTATGGTAATATCATTTGTGAAAATAAGTGACAATAATTAAAGGTATGAAGGAAATCTAAAGGTTTAATTGTATTAATTCAAAAGAAAAACAAAACAATACAACAAAAACACCAAAGCATAAAACAACACAAACAAAACAAAAAGAATATAAAGGCAAAACCTAAGAATGACAGCAGTAATAACAAAATGTTATAGAAACAAACAAATTTTTGGAATAGATTAATAAAAAAGATTTGACCAATGAGTACTGGTCAGGAATACTCAGAGATGATGAAGATAAAATAAAATACTAAATGAAATGTATAAAAACTAAATTATAGACCTAAGAGACTGATTAAAAATGCTTCTAGAAAAAGAGTCTAATTTTAAGACAATAAAATTAATAGCACCATAGAGAAAAACTGTATTTGTGACATAGGGGATCAATTAGAGATGATAAAGTATTTCCTTAAATATCAAAGATAACAATTAGACTCAGTGGCTCAGTCAGCTAGGCCTCTGCCTTCACCAGAGATCATGATCACAAGGCCCTGAGACTGAGCTTGACTCCCTGCTTGGTGGGGAACCTGCTTCTTCTTCTCCCTCTCCCTCTGCAGCTTCCCCTGCTTGTGCTTGTTCTCTCTCTCTCTCTCTCTAAATAAAATTTTAAAAGTTAAAAAAAATTAAGAAATAAGCATCAAAGATTAATCCATAAGGTAAAAATATTTATTAAAGTGATTAATTAATTTATATATTAAATTAAATATTTCCTTGAAATTAAGTACAGTGTGGAGAAAAAAGTTAATAGACAACTGACATAGGAATGAACAATACTTAAAATATTTAAAAAACTGACAAGGAATTATTAGATTTAGACTCCATGATGATCTCTATGTATGTGCATATAAAACACCTTAAAATACTTTGTAGGAATGTGCTACAGGAAATTAAAGAGACAGGGAGATAAAGGGGGAAAAAAATAGCTCAACTTGAAATGACTAGTTGGTTGCCACTGTGTTTTATTTACATTTTCCACCACTTTTTTGGTCAATGAAATTATTTTACATGTATCTATTATTATCTTGTAGGACATGTTATACTAATATCATTATTAATGAAGTTGAGAATAAGAATATGATGCCTTCATTTCATCATAATTGTTAAAAATGATCCCTGAAGCTGGTAAATGCAGGAAACCAGAAACAGAAATAATAATTAGCACCAGTTCAAAAGCTTGTCCACCTGGAACCCGTAAGAAAATCCAACTAGATCCTGAAAATAATGAGTGATTTGAGGAAAATGGACAGGGATATAGATTTCCAGGTGCTTTTTACTTATAATGGCAATAGCAACTTAGACAATGTAATGGAAAAAGATCTATTAATTGGCAGTAGGAAAATTATTTAAAAAATATAAACCATAAGCCAATGAACTTGGGAAAAATTATGAAGAATCTACATAAGCATAAAAAGAAACAATATGAATTTGCCAAGGCACATTCACATTTTTAAAAATAAGTTAAAAGGGGAACAATATGCCATAATACATATATCAATGTTTTTCATAGAAGTTTAGTATAAAAAAATAAACATTTTAAATAATTAATTTGGAAAATGATATCACATATCTGAAAAACTTGGAAGAAGAAATGGATAACCATGACTAAACAAATGTAGCAGAAAAATGATTTACAAAAATAGATAAAGGCTATTCGAAAATGCAGTGAATATTGGCCAAAGCTTAGAAAAATCGATAAAATATAAAATGTAAAATGAATTCATAAGTGAAAAATAGAATCCTATTAAATCTAATTTGGAAAGAACTCATAATTTTTTTTGCCTGAATCTGCTCTGCCTTTCATTAGGTGGGACACTGACCAAGCCCACTCAGCTCCTCTCTCATGCCCAGTAATAGTAAAGTCAGGGACATTAATTACTTCTGGGATGAATTTTAACCACTGTGGATAGGATGCAGAAGCCAGTGGGTTTAAACAGAGTCTTTCTTGTTTCAGGAAAATAATTCTGAGATGTTTTCTGTGCATTAGGATTGATGCTCAGTTGTCTACAATCATAATCCACTCAGTCTGAACTCATATATGTTTCTCCTGGACCACTTAGCTCTTCTCATTCTCTCCTCTTCCACGTGATCAAATCCCAAAATAATTATTTAGGTTGTGTATGCAAGTCCTGATTTTGAAGGGAAACTCAGTTACAGAAAGAGATGGAAATAAAGATACAGGGAAAAAAATGGTGCACTTGGGTGACTCAATTAGATAAGCATCTGACTCTTGATTTCAGCTCAGGTTGTTATCTCAGGGTGATGAGATGAAGCCCCTATAGGCTCTGTGCTGGGCAAGGAGGTTGCTTAAGATTCTCTCTTCTTATCCCTTTCCTTCCACCCCTCACCTCCCATGCTGTCTTTCTCTTAAATAATAAGCACTGCTGGACTATCTTAGATTCTGTACCTTCTCTCCAGCCATGAACCTATCACTGTCTTTAACTCTTGAAAACTTCATTAGACAAATTAACGTGGTGAAGGAAGCAATATGAGAAAGCCTATTAATCTGATGAGCATGGAACTGAACAAACCCTATAGATACTTTCCCTTTGACTTCTAGCCTATCAATACCTACAGTGAGTCACATACACTCAAGATTATTGTTTTTATTGTATACTTCATATATTCATTAATTTTTGACTCGTTATCATTTTGTTGAAGTGTTAAACTATGGTAATAAACAAACTTTTAATTAACTTTTCCTCCTATGATACAAATATAACTTGCACTTGAACTTTAGCTAATATTATGTTCTAAAATTGTCAAAACAAAATGATCAAGGTTTCTAGATTATTTACTGTATTTTCTACTATATAATATTGTTCTATCTCTTCTGTATAAAGAAAATGAATGCTTGGGGCTCTTGGGTGGCTCAGTGCGTTAAAGCCTCTGCCTTCTGCTCAGGTCATGATCCCAGAGTCCTGGGATAGAGCCCCACATCAGGCTCTCTGCTCAGCAGGGACCCTGCTTCCCTTCCTTTCTCTCTGCCTGCCTCTCTGTCTACTTGTGATCTCTGTCTGTCAAATAAATAAATAAAATCTTAAAAAAAAGAAAATGAATGCTTGTTAACTAAATGAATGCTTTACTGAACAAATTAAATATGGCAGTAGCATTTTTATTTTATCATGCTTTACATAGTAAACTATAATATTATATCACTGGTCTACAAATAATCTACTCACATAGTCATTTGGAAGCTTTTAGCAAAAGAATTCTTCCTCCTGATTGTAGTATAAAAGCCACAGAAATATACAGAAGACTCCTAGTATAGAAAGTTAAGTCCAGTTATCCGTGATGCCTTGAGTAGAACCTGACCTATGTATGTCCTGGAATGCACTAGTAACTGTTACATGTGATAGGATTATATTCAATATATACAGTTTCATTTACTTCACAAAGGAGATATAAATTTGAGAATAAAATATTTGATGAATCTATAAAGTCTATATCTATTTGTAACCAATGTGGTAGAATTAAGATGTTAATTTGAAAAAATTTTTCACTGAACACATACACATATTCAATTGTTTTTATATATATAAACAGCATTATTTATTTATGTAAATAAATGCATTGTCAGTAAAATCCATTTACTTATCAGTCATAAGGGTAATTTTAAGTACTAAGAATAAGAAATATGTGAAAAGATAAGTGTTCAAGAGTGCAGTTTGTGGTAATTAATACAATATGATAGGCTCATAAAAAGATATATTACTTGAACTTAAAAGCTTCTATAATTAAGCGATGACCACTTGAAATTTGTAATTAGTCTTGCTGCAGTTTTTCCTTGCACTTACTGCCCTTCCCCGGAAGTTCATTAAGAATTTCTGTGAATGTCCTTAAGTTTAATCTCATTCATGGATTCCACTGCTGCTCACAAAACAAAGTCAAAAAGAGAGGTAACTCTATGTGGCACTCCATCCACAAGCAATACATTCATAAATAATTAAAAAGCTCTCTACTTCATTTGTTACCCATTCAGCTAATAATTTAAATGAGTAACTGAGGCCATTTTATCAGCACGTTTAATAGAAGGCGACTCAGAAACTTCACAGTGTTATTTAAGAAGAAATGTTCCTGTGTTAAGGTTTTTATTTTTTTTAATCAACAAAATAATTTTCAAGTATTAAAAGCAAATGTCTCCTTTTCCTCCAAGTTCCTTGCTATGTCCAAGTTATAAATAAATACATTACAATCGTATTTTGAGTAGTAGATAAAAACAAATGTTTTGAAACTGTCTGTGGGTTGAGTGTCTGGGTTAACTTGTATAAAATATCTGAACTCAATGTATTTAGACTTTATTAGATGGTTTATTTTAGACTATTTAAAAATACATGCTCAGATAATGACTTAACATTATTTTATTCATTTTAATAAATAAATTATTTTATTTAATTATGTTTAGATATTTGTTTATTATTTAATGATTTAATATTTAATACTCTAAATTTGAAATATTTTAAATTCTAAAAAATATTTATTTAATTAAATTGATATATTTAATATAAATATTTAGTAAATTATTAATCATTATTATAATTATGCAATACATTATGTATTGTGTAATAATTGCATTTTAATAAATAAATAAATGTATTATTTACATTATTTTATTTTATTTTATTTAGTTGACAAAGAGAGGGAGAATGCAAGCAAAGGGAGCTGCAGGCAGAGGGAGAGGGAGAAGTAGGCTCCCAGCTGAGCAGAAAGATCAACCTGGGGTTCCATCTCACGACCCTGGGATCACCACCTGAGTTGAAGGCAGATGCTTAACTGAATGAGCCATCCAGATGCCCAAGGCTTTGTATTCTTAGCTTCTAAATATTGATGCTGCTTCATCTCTGGAGTTAGTAAATTGATGTCGAGAATTCCTATCAAAGAATTGATAGTAGCTGTTAAACAGAAACATGTAATTTAGGGGGAAAAAAGAACAGAAGGAAGAGAAAGGCCAAAAGTCAAAAGCACGTTAATATAAAATTTAATTAGATAAATTTAATTAGATAAATAAACCTGATATTCCCCTAAAGGGGCCTAGTAAAAGAGCTGCAAAGAGCTGATAGGATTAGGAAAATTGTCCACTCCTGGTCATTTCATAATTTTAAAACTATTCCTTATTAATAAATAAACTTAGTTCCAGAAACACAACCACATAAGAACATTTCCACCAAGTTTCCTCTAACAGCATTTAAAAATTAGACATTCAAACAATGTAGTTCATTATATGTTGCATCTGTATCTCAAAGTTTAAACACTTTCTGTGACACATTTTCTAACAATTAAAATTAAAAAAAAATATATATATATACACCTTATCACTAAATGGAAATATATATATATATTTATATATATAAATATATTTATGATATATATATAAATATTTATTATATATATATATATATATATATATATAAATAGGTAAAATTAGCAACAACAACAATAAAAAGCTTATATATATTTATATATATATAAGTTTACAGTCTAGAGTGCCTGGGTGGCTCAGTTGGTTAAGTGTCTTCCTTCAGCTTAGGTCATGATGCCAGGGTACTAGGATCCAGTCCTGCATCAGCTGCCTGCTCAACAAGGAGGAGTCTGGTTCTTCCTCTCCCTCTGCACCTCCCCGCCCACTCTCTCTCTCTCTAATAAATAAATAAATTCTTAAAAAAAAAAGACTGAAATCTGAGACTGAATTACTAAATTCAGTCTTAATATAAGACAGCTAAACAAAGCAATGATCACAACTGGAAAATTTAGTCAGATCATGGTTTAACATTTTTGGTTGACACAGGACCTCTTTCAGTAAAAACTTTCCCTAAATATCAATTTCGTTTAAGGCAAAAATTTTGACAAGAAATTCAGATCCTTCTCATCATTTTCATATCAATTTAATGTGACATCCTCCAAGTATATAATCAAATATGTAATTATCCTATCTGTTGCCTTGTATATTGCCTGTATCTTTTTTCAGACTCAAAGTTCCATTGAGGTAGAGAGCTTTTTTGTTTTGTTTTGTTTTTTATATGCAGAGATTTTTAAAGTGTTTGATATATACAAGATTCTTAATAAGTGTTTGCAAAACCTATGTATTTCAGAAGCCTTAAACATATTAAAAATAATGTAGGTGATATTAGTAGTCATATCAAACAATTTGTATGTTTCAGTCATGTAAATAACTACATTTCTCAGAGACAGAGAAACATACAAATGATCTGGGTCCAGTAGGATAATGCTAGCATGTGTTGTAAATTCTCTTATATGACCTTATTCTTGCAAGAATTGGTTATGTGGCAGAAAAAAAGGTATCACTATCTTATACTTTATTATTTAAAGAGATTTATGGAAGTTGTTAATTTCTTACACTACCCCTTTGTTTCAGTGGGCCCAATTTCCGTGGTAATGGTGAGAGGAAAGTAGGCAATTTAGGCAGCAGCAAAAATCTCCTACAAGGCACTATAAAATAAGGCTTGTTCTAGATCATGGGTCTGTCCAAAGGGGAATGTTAAAGGGTAGGATGGATGATGGATGCATTGTGGACTTATAACTATAAGATTAATACTGTTATGCCCCAATAATGGGTCTATGATTATAGGAGCGAGACTGATGTAAAGCGAAGGTCAAGCAAAGCTTTATTTCATGCCAAGCATCAAGAATCTAACCGAACGTTCGGGGCCACACCTCTTATGAGAGAAGGCAACCCTTCTCTGTTTCACAGTCTAGCTTTTAAGGGCAAAGGCCATGCAGTCAGGCCTGGCCACGCACAGGTGACCAATGAGATTTTAACACACACAGGAAACTCCACAGTGAGGCTAGGTGACCAATTGAGGTACAATTTACCCTAGTATAGACATTTGACCCAGCCTATTACACCTTGATTAGGATTGGTGCCAAAAAAAAGTTCCCCAAAGGGTGGAGGAGTGGGGCATACTCCTTAGTATCTAGGGAGACAAAATGCAAACACCGCCAGGCCCCCCCCCCCGCTGATTGATGTCTCCACCTGGCCTGACCCACCCTTGTATATGTGCTTTGTTACCTGGAGCTGATTTCCAGGACTTGTTTTTAAGTGAATCCCCTGGGGGAAGGGGAGCAAGGACAGTTTAAGGGTTAACTTCAATGAAAGCCTCTTGCTAAAATATAAAAATATAAAATAGGTCCTTACATTACAACAACTCAGTAGAGAAAGTCCCAGTGTGGTGATAAAAGAAGTGATGTAACTTGCATTGCACATTTTATTTTTAAAACGTGTAAGTTGTATTTTTCCCTGCCATGACATCATACTTTATCTTCATCTCTGTATACTAGTTTAAAACTAGTTAAACAAACTCAACAATTTTTTAAAAAAATATTTTATTTATTTATTTGAGAGCAAAAGCCAGAGAGAGAGAGAGAGAGAGAGAGCATGAGCAATATGGGGCTCAATCCCAGGACTCTTGAGATCATGATCTGAGCCAAAGGCAGACACTTAACTGACTGAGCAAATGAGACTCCCACAAACTCAACAATTTTATAAAATTTTATTTGTTGGGGTGCCTGGCTGGATCAGTCAGTAAAAACATGTAACTCTTGATCTTGGCGTTGTACATTTGAAATCCACCTTGGGTGTAGAGGTTTTTAAAAAAAAAATCTTTAAAAATTTTTTTTTCATTTTTTTATTTAAGCCATTGTATGGCAGTGTTGATCACTATATTGTACACCTGAAACTAATATTAACCTTATTTTAACTAACTGGAATTTAAAATAAAAACTTTAAAAATAAAATAAAAATAATAATCATAAAAAAAATAAAAAAGAGGAAAATTATTTGGCAGGCAATTTTCTTAAATTGCATTATTATTTATTATTATCATAGTCTGTGTGTGTCGGTGGGAAGTGGCTGGTATTACAGTGAGCTCCATATCTGTGTTACACTGAGGTCCATGTCTGTAGTCAGTCTTTTTTTTTCTTTTAATTTATTTTCAGTGATCCAAAATTCATTGTTTATGCACCACACCCAGTGCTTCATGCAATAAATTCCCTCCTTAATACCCACCACTGGGCTCACCCAACCACCTGCCACCCTCCTCTTCAAAACCCTCAGTTTGTTTCTCAGAGTCCACAGTCTCTCATGGTTTGTCTCTCCCTCCGATTTCTCCCAGCACACTTCTCTCCATCTCCCAGTGTCCTCCACGTTATTCCTTATGTATTGAGTCTTATAAAAACTTTTATTTCTTTCCCTATTCTGCTTTGCATATGCTTACCTTAGATGTTAAAATGTTATAAACCTCTCCTGCCTGGTCCATTTTCTCTCTCTGCTCTCATGATTTCTCATGCTCTCCCTGCCAACCCCACATGCCTTACAATATCTGGATATGACTAATCTCTTCCTGAGCTACTTTATTCTACTCTGCCATATGGTTGCCCTTCCCTCTTCTGTACCATAACTTCTATCCCCTGCATTTGTGCTTTAACAATACCTAATTCTTTTCACTACATCTGTATCTTTGAGGTCAATACTCGGTAGTGCAATTGCTGGGTCATAGGCTAGCTCTATTTTACTGGAAAGAAGGGCCATATGCACCCCAGTGTTCGTAGCAGCAATGTCCACAATAGCCATTCTGTTGAAAGAGCCAAGATCCCCTTCAACAGACAAACAGATAAAGAAGATGTGATCTATGGATACAATGGAATATCACTCAGCCATCAGAAAGGATGAAGGAGGAGGAGATTATGCTAAGTGAAATAAGTCAAGCAGAGAAAGTCAATCATCATACGGTTTCACTTATTTGTGGAACCTAAGGAATAGCATGGAGGACATTAGGAGAAGGAAAGGAAAAATGAAGTGGGGGGAATTGGAGGGGGAAATGAAACATGAAAAACTATGGACCCCAAGAAACAAACTGAGGGTTTTAAAGATGAGAAGGATGTGGGGATGGATGAGCCTGGTGATGGGTATTAAGGAGGGCACATATTGCATGGGGCACTGGGTTTTTTACACAAACAATGAATCATGGAACACTACTTCAAAAACTAATGATATATTGTATGGTAACTAACATAACATAATTTTTTAAAAAAAAAGGAGGGGGACAATACCTAACAGTCTTTGCTAGTTTCTTGTTTACCTCCTTTTAAGAGTAAGCTCATTAGTGGTTTTTTGTTTGTTTTTTTGTTTTTTTGTTTTGTCTCAACTAAAAGAATAAAAATAATACACATTATTTTGAAAACTTTTTGAACAGTGTACAAACCTTAGTCAAGTCCACAATGTCTCATCTCTTCTTCCTCCTAACATGGCTAAGTTGAAAAACCCCCTTTATCTGGGAAAAGATCATTCTCCTGCCACCTTGTGTTAGATTTTGGCTTTAGCTTAGATTATCCTTACTTTCCTTTTCTGAAAATAAGTTGAAAATATTAATAGCCTCAGTTTCTTCTTCCAAAATATGACTGCTTCTTTACCAAGCACAAAAGCAACCCATTTTGACCATAGTAAACAGCATGGACCTACTTTTTTGGCTCACTGTTTTAGTGAGACAAGTGGAGTGAAGATGACAAAACCATTTCCAAATGTATTAATAATTGGTAGACCATACTTCTAAATCGAAGTTTTGTTGCCATCAAACTATGACCAGACTCGCTATAATTACAGAGGTAAATTCTTTATATTTACTATATTTGAAATTACCATATAATACCAAAATAAAATTATGATTATGTGAAGAGTCTGTAATATTAAGAAGATGACTTTGAAATGATTGCTTATCTAAATGAAATTTCCCATTTTATAATCTTGCATAAGCTTCCATTGTCATTTCCTATTTAAAATCTATTAGAAGGTACTCTTATTCTCCCTTAAGTGGGAAGTCAAATGTGGAACAAATTCATCCCAAAGGAACTGATTCTATATTCCACTGAAGACCAGGTGGCTTCCATGTGGCATTTTGCCTCTTGCATATTGTTCATCGCCTACAACAAATGGGGGTATGCTCTTTAGTAAACTAATTCAACTCAACTAGAGACATTGTCTTCAAGGAATAACATCATAGAGACTAGAATCAGAATCATACTTTTGGGAAAATTGGGCCCAGGTTTTTTTTTTTTTTGTTTTGTTTTGTTTTAAGATTTTATTTATTTATTTATTTGACAGAGACCACAAGTAGGCAGAGAGGCAGAGAGAGAGGGGGAAGCAGGCTCCCTGCTGAACAGAGAGCCTGATGCAGAGCTCGATCCCAGGACCCTGAGATCATGGCCTGAGCCGAAGGCAGAGGCTTAACCCACTGAGCCACCCAGGCGCCCCTGGGCCCAGGTTTTGATGGCTTCTTTCCTCAATCTTATAAAACCTATTTGAACTCTACTGGATGCCAGAACTGCTTAAAAATATTTGGTCCCTTGTAATTTTAACCTTCCAGTATTCAATGCACCCGATCCATGTAATATCCTATAGTATTTTTGTCAAATGAAGACTCTCAAAGTGTGTTTCTTGGGAGACACTTTTCAATTGGTTGCTTACATTTCTGCATTTATTATTTCTTCTAGACTATCCTTTGAAGATGGTTGTATTGAATAGACTTGGAAAACAGAAATAGTATCTTTTTTTTAACTTTAACCTGTTGTGTTTGCAAATATTATCTGCCTCTGTTTTGATTCTTCTTGTGGGAACTGAGGCTCAGAACTGATATATAACTCCCACCCCTACACACACACACACACACACACACACACACACACACACACAAAACTGTTAATATTCTGACTACTTCTATTGCTGTGAATAATGAACTATATTATTTCTGAACCATGAGTCTGCATCTTCTATCAACACCCAAGAAACCACGGCAGACTCATACACCAGCTTTCAAATAAGGGAAAAAAATCTCAGATGCTTTATATTTTTTGATAGTGTTACCTACTTCTGAACATATGACTGAACACATATAAAGCTGGAGCCATGACCATTTAGAGCTTCTTCTGTGGAAGAACTATGCATTCACTTGTAAACAAAAGTAGTTTCATCTTTTTTTTTTTTTTTTTTCCTCCTGGAAACCATTTCCTCTCTCACACTGTTGCTCAAATTGGATGGAGTCTAAGGTCCTTTGAGGAAATTTTTGTTTAATGACTCAAAATAAAATAGGAAGAGTCTAAAGTGCTAAAACTAATTCTAGATAAAAGGTATAAGATCATGCCAGAAAGGATAGTAATTTTATCTAACAACTGCCTGTTCACCCCTTTATTTGTTCATTAACTAATCTCCAAATTCCTGACTAAATCCCTTTTGTAAGCCAGAATGTGAGCTAAAAACTGGGTATTTTAAAAAAGTTTTCATTTGAAATCCAGTTAGTTAACATATATGGTTGTATTAGTTTCATGTGTACAATATAACATATAACACTCAGTGCTCATCATGACAAGTGCTCTAATTAACCCCCATCACTTATTTAATCCATCACTCCTTTCAGATCCTCTCAAGTAACCATCAGTTTGTTCTCCGTAATGAAATATCTGTTTCTTGCTTTGCTTCTCTTTCTATGTCTTATTATTTTCCCTTTTGCTTGTTTGTTTTGTTTCTTTTATTCCATATATGAGTAAAGGTATTTGTCTTTCTCTGACTGACTTATTTCACTTTTAGCATTATACTGTCTAGTTCCATCCATGTTATTGCAAATGGCAAGATTTCGGTCTTTTTTTATGGCTGAATAATATTCCATTGTATATACATACCACTTATCCTTTATTCATTCATCAATTGATGGATACTTGGGCTCTTTCCATATCTTAGCTTTATAAATAATGCTGCTATAAACATAGGGGTGCTAGCATCCCTTTGAATAAGTTTTCTTATATTCATTGGGTAAATACACACCAACAGGATTGTTTATCACAAAGGACTTCTATTTTTAAATTTTATGGAAATTCCATACTGTTTTCCAATATGGCTGTATCAGTTTGCATCACCACCGACAGTTCACAATTGTTACTTTTTCTTTCTTTTTCTTTTTTTTTAGGATTTTATTCATTTGACAGAGAGAGATAACAAGTAGAGAGAGAGAGGAGGGAGCAGGCTCCATGCCTGGCAGAGAGCCCGATGTGGGACTTGATCCCAGGACCCTGAGATCATGACCTGAGCTGAAGGCAGAGGCTTAACCCACTGAGCCACCCAGGCAGCCCCCACTAGTGTTACTTTTTCACATCCTCTCCAACACCTTTTGTTTCTTGTAGTGTTGATTTTAGCCATTCTGACAGGTGTGAGGTGGTGGTATCTCTTTCTAGTTTTGCTTTGCAATTTCCTGATGATACATGATGATGGACATCTTTTCATGTATCTACTGAACATTTGAATGTGTTCTTTGGGGAAACACTTGTTCATGTCTTCTATCCATGTTTTTATTGGATTATTTGTTTTTGGATGTTGACTAAAAACTGGATATTAAGTAACACACAAGACAGGTTTCCTTGAGCTTAAATTTTATTTGCATGAGTATCATTAACAGGAAAAAATATGCATATGTGTATGTACAAGTGTGTTTATGTATACATCTATCTATCTATCCTCTATCCCCTGTCTTCTAATTGTGGTAAATCCTGTAAGGTGGGGAATGGGATAGTCCGAAGAAATATATGCTGCTGGATATGTTGGGTAAGCAAATTTAATTGCACTCAGATGCATTGGATATAAGTGAATCACTCAAATGAGTTATTTAATATTATATAGAAACAAATTAAAATTTTATGTAGTTGAAAATAATAGGTAGTTAAAATAATTTTTGTTGTTTCTTGTTTCTGTGTCTTTTTTTGTTTATATATACTATGGTGGTGTGAATGTTTATGTCTCCCAAAATCATATTATGAAATCTAACTCTGGAAGTGATAGTATTAAAACATAGGGGCCTTTGGGAGGTGATTAGGTCATAAGTGGGATTACAGTCCTTTTAAAGGAGACCCCAGAGAGTTCTCTTGCTTCATTCATCATGTACATTTACAGTGAGAAGATAGCCATCTATGAGGAAGTGGGCTCTCCCTGGATATGCCCATTCCTTAATCTTGAACTTCTCAGTTCTAGAACTGTGAGAAATAAGTTTTCTTGTTTTCTGTTCTTTATAAGCTATTCAGTCTATATCATGTCCGTTATCGGAGCCTGCATGCAGAAGGACAATATGACCTAAAACGAGAGCAATAAATATAAAGTTTCAGTAAAGTCAGTTGGTACAATGTTTTTTTTACTTAGAGAAGACATGCTGCTTCATGTTAAACCTTGATATTCTATGTGTTTCTTGAAGGGCCACTTCTTACTCCTTTGTATGTTTTCCACAAAGTCCAGGATGATGCCTTACATAAAGGTAATATTTTATAAATACTGTTGGAAATATATACTTCTCTAAAATCTTATTTTGCCTACAGATTACTTGGATCCACTTTGCCTTGTGTAGAATATTTGAAATATATTAAGAACAGAATGTCTCTCTAAATAACATTTAGAATCATCTTTAGTTTATGACTCCTGACTCATTTGTTTATGAAGTGATACTTACTGCAAGAACACTGAAGTTTGTAATATAATTTTTGAATTAATCACCAAGCTAGTTTATTATAACTTATGAAAAAAATAATTTCTCATGTTGGTTTAATTCTGCTCTTATGTTATGGTCATGGCATTTTCATTAAAATAAAGTAGAAAATAGAAGTAAATAATAAGTGAAAAATAAAAAAATAATAAATAAAAAATATAAAAGTAAAACTCTTGTGAAATGTTAAACTTTTCTTACTTATTTTGTTTTGCTTTTCCTCTACCATGCTGGCAAAGCTGTATTTTGCAGATAGATACAATTTTCTAGTTGCTAGGTTTGTTACTGTTGCTAAAATTTTCAAAATATAAGAAGTTGAATAGTCATGGATTGTTTACTAAACTCCTTATCTACACATATAAAAATAAAACAATGATGGTGACCTGGGTATTTCTAAAATTGTATTCTGTTTTTCCCATATT
The DNA here is from genome assembly GCF_011764305.1 of Mustela putorius furo. Classification (NCBI taxonomy): domain Eukaryota; kingdom Metazoa; phylum Chordata; class Mammalia; order Carnivora; family Mustelidae; genus Mustela; species Mustela putorius. The sequence continues at coordinate 29,026 of NW_025421767.1, read as the reverse complement.
ATGTTTTACAATGTAATTAATAAAGATTCTGCATATAGTAACACCCATCCCCTTCTATCTCATCTGTATGTCCATTACAGAGCATGTATGATTTCTATTCATTGCTATGTTGTGGTGAAGAGATTGTCTGAAGTAGTCCTATATTTATGCAGGTAGATCTTAAGCTACAGTGCTCTTGTTTATTTGCTTGCTCATGATCAGTATGTCTGAAAGATGGTAACTATTGCATCAGGTATGACGATTAAAAAATATTATTGGTGCCTGATACACTGTGATGAAATAGGTAAGTCGATTTATAATTTGTTAATTAAATTAGAAAAGAAATTCCTTTGGATTTGTCCTTTATTAAGAGTTGTTTTTTTTTTTAAACGAATTCCTTGGGATGGTTTTTGTGTAATATATATCACATGCCTCAACCTTTAAATTTGAATGTAGAAAAGAGTTATCAGAATGAGCCTTTCCTTACACCACACACGAAAATAGACTCAAAATGGATGAAGGACCTCAATGTGCGAAAGGAATCCATCAAAATCCTTGAGGAGAACACAGGCAGCAACCTCTTCGACCTCAGCCGCAGCAACATCTTCCTAGGAACAACGCCAAAGGCAAGGGAAGCAAGGGCAAAAATGAACTATTGGGATTTCATCAAGATCAAAAGCTTTTGCACAGCAAAGGAAACAGTTAACAAAATCAAAAGACAACTGACAGAATGGGAGAAGATATTTGCAAACGACATATCAGATAAAGGACTAGTGTCCAGAATCTATAAAGAACTTAGCAAACTCAACACCCAAAGAACAAATAATCCAATCGAGAAATGGGCAGAGGTCATGAACAGACATTTCTGCAAAGAAGACATCCAGATGGCCAACAGACACATGAAAAAGTGCTCCATATCACTCGGCATCAGGGAAATACAAATCAAAACCACAATGCGATATCACCTCACACCAGTCAGAATGGCTAAAATCAACAAGTCAGGAAATGACAGATGCTGGTGAGGATGCGGAGAAAGGGGAACCCTCCTACACTGTTGGTGGGAATGCAAGCTGGTGCAACCTCTCTGGAAAACAGCATGGAGGTTCCTCAAAATGTTGAAAATAGAACTGCCCTATGACCCAGCAATTGCACTATTATTGGGTATTTACCCTAAAGATACAAACGTAGTGATCCAAAGGGGCACGTGTACCCGAATGTTTATAGCAGCAATGTCCACAATAGCCAAACTATGGAAAGAACCTAGATGTCCATCAACAGATGAATGGATCAAGAAGATGTGGTATATATACACAATGGAATACTATGCAGCCATCAAAAGAAATGAAATCTTGCCATTTGCGACAACATGGATGGAACTAGAGCGTATCATGCTTAGCGAAATAAGTCAAGCAGAGAAAGACAACTATCATATGATCTCCCTGATATGAGGAAGTGGTGATGCAACATGGGGGCTTAAGTGGGTAGGAGAAGAATCAATGAAACAAGATGGGATTGGGAGGGAGACAAACCATAAGTGACTCTTAATCTCACAAAACAAACTGAGGGTTGCTGGGGGAGGGGGTTTGGGAGAAGGGGGTGGGATTATGGACATTGGGGAGGGTATGTGCTTTGGTGAGTGCTGTGAAGTGTGTAAACCTGGTGATTCACAGACCTGTACCCCTGGGGATAAAATTTATGTTTATAAAAAATAAAAAATTATATTAAAAAAAAGAATGAGCCTAGAAAATATTGTTATGAAATATTTTTGTTCTGTTATATTATGTTAACTTGGGAAATAATGGTAGTTATTTTTATTAGCATTTCCTACTTTCCACATGCCCTTACAGATGAGATATCATGTTTTTCCTACTCTTTTTATCATGGTTGTTATATTCTTCATGATCAATAACAATCAGTGAAAATTCATAACATTAATTTTCTTTGGGAAAGTGATATTTTAGCAAGAATCCATGACCAAAAATTTTAGCTGTTGTTCATCCAGTAGGTGAGACTATCAATGTTCCCGAAATTTCAAGAAATAGAACTTATTAATTGTGTTGGTTAATGTTTATTGTCTCTGAACTTAGAGGTGCATAATTCAATTTAAAATTTATTTTTGAATTGAAAACAAGATCTTACTGAAGTTTAGTCATCCCACTTTATATCAGGCCTCCAGTACATTCTAATTTATTTATAGAAAATATCATAAACATGAATGTCACTTTTCCTATTGCATTTATACTGAAACTGCAATGACTCAAAGATGTCAGATCTGAAAAAACACTACCTTTCTATAATTTCTGTTTCCTAGGAGGAATGGATATACCATTTTAGCACAATTATCCAACAGTATTCAAAACCACCATGAATTTTAAAACATAGTTATTACACCCTAAAAATCAAGTATGAAAATGTATAAACAACCAAGTCTCTATCTGTAAATGAAATACTCCCACACAGACTGGTTTTAAAACTTTCTAACTTAAGGAATTTGATAGCACAGACTCAGGGTAGTAGTTTCAGTGCCTACAGTATACTTTCAGGGAGAGAGTAATGTAGGCTCTGAGTCACTTTCTGCCTAGAGATGACCTAATAGTGGTTCTGGCATTGTTTGTTTGTTTGTTTTTTTTTGAAAATACTTTCCTGGGCGTCATTCAGAAAATGCAGAGTTTGGCAATCTATATAAATTAAGGATGATCTTTTTGAATGTTTGTCTTTCACTACATCAAATTAACAAAATTGGACAGAAATTCCACTAAATTAAGCATTGTTAGGAAATGTGTAAATTGGAGCTGCTCCAATTAGTTGCTCTTTGAACTATGTGCTGTTGGTTCAGGATTAGATAAGGAGTTTGAAGGAAAACCTAAATCATTGCTTCCTTTTTTGAGAGAGTCTTAGCATATTTTCTTAAAATTAGCTGAAATAAACAATGTGTTTAGTCGCAAAGTGATTTGCATTTTTGCACAAACTCCCTATCTCCTTGAGAATTATAACAAATATTTCATGAAACATCATTGATCTTTACTTTGTTACACTGCTGTAAAGTACATTCAGAGTTGCCAGTTAAAAGTGTTAGTGTTGAGATGAAATGTCATGCATTTTTCTTCACTTCCATGCAAATGAACACAGTAATTTATTAAGACACAATGAAAGAAAAAAAAAATTGACAATGAGTTCCAGATTTTAAAAATCACTTGCCATTCAATCCAAATTGTGAGTTTGATCGGTTACCGAACACTTTATAATGCACCCCTGGTAATTTTACAGAGATTATTTTTTTTTTCTACCAATTCTTGATTATTCTGTCTTGCAATGCAGAGAAAGCTAACTAATTTAAAATAAACTTCCGTTAATTTGGATTGTTATAAACTTAAAATTGATTAATTTTCATATACAGAGTTTAAAATGTTCACAATTGGGCGCCTGGGTGGCTCAGTGGGTTAAGCCGCTGCCTTCGGCTCAGGTCATGATCTCGGGGTCCTGGGATCGAGTCCCGCATCGGGCTCTCTGCTCAGCAGGGAGCCTGCTTCCCTCTCTCTCTCTGCCTGCCTCTCCATCTATTGTGAATCTTTAAAAAAAAATTAAAAAAAAAAATAAAAAAAAAAAAAAAAATAAAATGTTAACAATTTACATTAAATATATATTCTGTGTATACCTTGGAAAAATTATACTGAAAATTGAAATTAAAATGATGTTGTATATAGCTGCAAGAAGCCTCCAGTCCCATTTCATCTTACTATATAAGTTGTGTCAGGTAATTTATAAAATCCCTACTGCATAACAAATCTATTTTTTGTTGGAATGGGTAGTAATGTTTGTTCTTATTTCTAAATAAGAGTTGGTCTATGAGTACATCTGCAACTGTATTTTTCCTAAGTGGCTTCATGGTCTTGAACTGAGAAAGCTCAGAACATTAAACATCAAAATAATATAATTTGACATAATTAGACATCAAGGAAATGCAATTAAAATGACACTGAGATAACACTACACACTTATCAGAATGGCTAAAATAAAATATAATGACAAGACCAAAAGAAAAAAATATACCATTTGATGATACACAATGGCAAGTTGTACCATAACGTAACCATCTCAGACTAGTGTAGTGTTAAATTTGTTTTTCTAAGCAATGTTTTGGGTCACTTACCACTTTTCAAGGATTTAAAGTGCTATCATTTTACTTAACTGTGAAATTTGGTCAGATTTAAATTTCAATTTATGTTAAAACATTCTGTAAACTGTGTTAAACTTTGACATTTGTTCCCTCTGTTCAGTGAATAACACTATATCATATTTTGAAAAATACACTAATTTTCATTTTGAAAAATATCCCTTTTTCCTCTTATGGTAATTATTAATATGAATTAATAGTAGAATTTGATATGGTTCCATATGACCATAAATACTTTATTGTATATTATCAAATTTAATAATGAATATAATGTACTTCTTTGGACAATTTTTAAAGACCAGTCTACTCTTAAAAAAAAAAAAAATGGACGCACTTCTTCAGTTCACACAAATTTCATTTTATTATATATAACCTCAGATAAATTTCAACAAATCATAATTTATTAAAATTATATCTACTTAAAAATCTCATAGAAGAGTAAAACCATCAAAAATAAAAATAAACACACACACAACACACACACATCACCCATGTATTGGCAAATCACAATTGCTGTAACAATACATTAGGCATTCCAAAGTTAAGGGCTATCAAAATTTCCATCAGTGACAAAAAGATTTGTATCCAAATGGACTGATTTTACAGAATCCAAGAAAAAGTCTCCTAGGGTTTATTTAAAGATAAATATTTGAACAAATACTTCTTAAATTTAGGAAATTCAGAACATAAGATTAAAGAATATTTGCAGTGCAGACTATATTCAATCCTTCCTTCAAAATGTGCCTTTGAGTACATAATTCTGTTTTCTCTATCTAAATTGAGCTGTCCTCCAAGGAAGTTTTCTAAAATGTGTGTCTCTGTGTGATAAATGTTCTAAGACCTAACATGCTTCATTGTATTTTTACTGTGCTCTCAAATTTAATCAATAATTTGGCTTGATGTATAATATCTAGTTTCAAATATCTTTTCCATCTATACAAACACCCAGCTGTCTCCTTTATATGCTATTACTATTGAGAATTCTGCTGTCAGTATTATTCTTGTACATTTTAGGTGATCTGTTCTTCTCTTGGGCATCATTTATGCTCTTCTCTGTTTTTGATATTCTTAAAACTCACCCTAATATATATGAGTGGTTTTTTTAAAAGATTTCATTTATTTATTTGACAGAGAGAAATCACAAGTAGTTGGAGAGGCAGGCAGAGAGAGAGAGAGAGGAGGAAGCAGGCTCCCCGCCGAGCAGAGAGCCCCATGCGGGACTCGATCCCAGGACCCTGAGATCATGACCTGAGCCAAATGCAGCGGCTTAACCCACTGAGTCACCCAGGCGCCCTATATGAGTGGTTTTTTGTGTGTGTGGTTTTGTTTTGTTTTGTTTCTGATTTCTCATGTTTGGCATCATTTTAAGTCTGGTATCTTTTATCTTTCTTTAATTCTCCAAAATTTATCTCAGTACTTATTTAAATATTTTCTTTATTTTTTTTCTCTTCTGCTGCATTTGGGCAGAAGTCATTAATTTGTTTGTTTGTTTGTTTTTCCCAACTCACTTATTCATTTTACAGCTATATTCATCTTAGTCTCCATTTATTGTATTCTTTATTTCAACAATTTTTTTCACTTAATTTATATTCACAGTATAGTATCTTTCTTTTCTTTGTATATGTATATCATTATTTTATCATATACTTTTAAGCTACTTTTAAAAATATTTTATTTATATATTTGACAGTGAGAAATCACAAGTAGGCAGAGAGAGAGGAAGGGAAGCAGGCTACCTGCTGAGCAGAAAGCCTGATGTGGGGCTTGATCCCAGGACCCTGAGATCATGACTTGAACCGAAGGCAGCGGCTTAACCCACTGAGCCACCCAGGTGCCCCTTTTAAGCTATTTTTTAAAAGTACAGTCATTCTTTTTTTTTTTTTAAGATTTTATTTATTTATTTATTTGACAGAGAGAGATCACAAGTAGATGGAGGGCAGGCAGAGAGAGAGAGAGAGAGAGAGAGAGAGAGAGAGAAGCAGACTCCCTGATGAGCAGAGAGCCTGATGCAGGACTTGATCCCAGGACCCTGAGATCATGACCTGAGCTGAAGGCAGTGGCTTAATCCACTGAGCCACCTAGGCGCCCCTAAGCTATTTTTTAAATTCCTGTTCCAATAACACTTGGATTGCCATATAAAGTTAACCACATCATCTTTTTTAGGTAAGTAATTGTACTTTTTATGTGCATAGCTATTTTGGTCCATGAGTTCAGCTTCTCTTAGGATCATCAAATCTCTGTAAAGTCTGGGTATGCTAGGATTTTCTAAGCAACAATAAAATACATTGAAACCTGGTAGCTTAATTATAATAACGTTTTCTTTCTCAATCATTCACAATAGCATTACATTCTGAGTAGCTTCCTTCTATTTTGCAGCTATAGTGTTTGGAAAAACTTGAATTGTGATATTACTGTGATAATGTGAATTAGTCAGGGTTTTTCAGAGAATCGGAAAGAAGAAAAAAAAAAAAGGAAGATAGTGACTATTAAAACATCTGTCCAAATTCAATTGAACAAAACTCAGAAATGCCATCTCCAGTGAAATACAAAGAAGATTATATATAGTTCTGGGCACACACATCTCATTTGACCCAATGATGTACATCAATGAAAGACTGAAGGCCAATCACCACTCCATGGGAGAATTTAAAAATAAATTTACTAATGAGGCCAAGAATTCAGAATCACAAATACTTCAGAAATAATAATAACTGCCTGCACTTGATCTTATTCTGTAAGATAAATCCTACGATCAAGTTTCAATTTTAAGTTCTTACAATTTTAAATTCTTAAATCCTTCTGAAGAAGCATCATTTGGAGGGAGCAGTTTTCATAATTTATCATCCATCAGCCTTTTTTAAAGATTTTATTTATTTATTGGACACACAGAGAGAGAGAGAGAGAGAGAGAGATTACAAGTAAGCAGAGAGGCAGGCAAGCAGGGAGGGAAGCAGGCTTCCTTTTGAGCAGAGCCCGATGTGGGGCTGGATCCCAGGACCCAGAGACCAAGACTTGAGATGAAGGCAGAGGCTTAGCCCACCACCCACGTGATGAGAGAGCCCCTCAGGTGCCCCTCATCCATCAGCCTTAATTGTTTGGAGGAAAATGTGTGGATGAATAATGCCTTAGGGAGCTAATCTCTCTAAAGAATTTTCAAGTCTTTACTCCTTCAAGGTTTTTGCACAGTTCTGATAGCCTCTAAACATCCAGCTGGTTTCTACAGTGACAGGCTTGTTAAAAACTGTCCTCAAACCAGGAAAAGAGCTTGAAACATACCAGTCAAGAGCAACTTTGAGTCTTTTAAGAAATTTATCATTATTTCTTTGTTTTTGGTTAATATCTGAAATAGTTCTATATTACACTTGCATAATTTCTCCAGAGCTGACTTTGAAGGAGGCATTCAGTTCCAGCTAGTTCCATATTTTGGCAAGAACTATAATTCTATATAAAAAAAAAAACGTATTTTAGAGTGCCTGGGTGGCTCAGTGGGTTAAAATCTCTGCCTTCAGCTCAGGTTATGATTCCAGGTTCCTGGGATTGAGTCCCACAGTGGGCTCTCATCTCAGTAGGGAGCCTGCTTCCATTCCTCTCTCTCTGCCTGCCTCTCTGCCTTCCTGTGATCTCTGTCAAGGAAATAAATAAAATTAAAAAAAACATATTTTATACCAGTTATTCATGTTTATTAACTAAGATATCACAATACAAATAATACAAACAGTTGCTCGTTATTAATACCTTCAACCAAGATCAAAAAAATATGTCATATTTTCTCCAAAAATTTTATATCATCTGATAGGTCAGGTATATATAAAATTACATTTAAAGTTTTAAAAATATCAGCAAATATTTTCATTTAAATGCAAATTTCAAAGAAAATCTACTTTTCCACACACGACTTTTTATCCTATTTTTTTTTTAATTTTGTCGACAACTGATAAATTGTTTAGCGAGACTATAAATGTTAGATCGAAAAAATGAATAATAGATGTAGGTTCAAAATATTATGTTCCATTAAAGATGATTTAGTCTTTGATGAACATCTGTTTGGTAATATATTGTATCCAGATATAGTAAATTAATGACCTATATAAAATTATAGGTAAATGACACCTTCCGTTCCATTATGAGTAGAGCTTTTAAAATGCTATTTGTCACAACCTGTCATCTTGTCATTATGTAGCATTATGTAGCATTTAAAAAATATATACTCTTCACTTTAAAGTCTTTTAGAAATCTAAAATATGACATTCTATGTTTTGTGTTTCCATATTCCTTTATTGCCAGTTTGAGCAAATCCACATGCTTTGATTCAAAGGTAATAAATTCCTCTTATTTGGAAAAATGATGTTTTATTTTTGTTCTCTCACCCTTAGCAGGTGGTTTCATTTTAGCACACTTCAGAGTTATAATTTCATGCTTATTAAAAACATTTATTATGATCTACATAGATGAATGAAACTTTTATTTTATTAAATTATTTGCCAAAAAATCTGTTATTTTTAAAAATGTATTTCCTTTGAAGGGTTATTTTAGAGCATTCAGAGAGGATCTAGGAGTGTGGTATTATGCAATTTTTAAGTAGGTATGAAATGGTTATTTATATGATTGTTTCTTTAAGGCTTATGTATATTGTCCATTATATGCTATAAAATATTTTGAAAGTAAATTTAAGGTATGTTTTACATAGTTTATTTTTTGGAAAAAAATATTGAAATGACTTATGACATTCAGTATAATTAATTTTTTTCTGAAATTTACCATTGTCTATTGAACCTATTATATGGCAGATATTACTTCAGACTACACTGGTAAATGAAATACTTGGCTTTGTAGAACTTTTATTTTAATGGGTGAGACAATTAAAAGATATAAACCTTAATGAAAATTGCATAGTGCATTCAAAAATGATGAGTACAATGGGGAAAAAGAAAAATTATATCAGGGTGAGAAAAATCAAGGTTGTTAGGCAGGGGATGGGGAGTTAAAAATTTTAACAGGAAGATCAGGGTAGTTACAATGAAGCTGACAATTGAACAAAGGTATGGAAAGGTGATGAATTTGCCCAGAACTATCAGCAATAAGGTCACTCCAGACAAAGGAATTGGCTATCTTGAAGGCCATAAGGTTGGATCGTGCCTGGCATATCTGAGGAATAGCAAGGAGGCCACTGTGAGGGACTGAAGAGTAGCAGGGAAAGAGGTCACAGAGGTTAAATGAGTGGCTAGATGATGTAAAAGCTTAGAAGTCATTGTAAAACTCTGGCTTTTATATTTGGAAACTTACTGTGTGATAGAATTTCTGCTAATAACTGAGAGTTCAAATGTCCAAAAAAATTTCAAGGATTCTTATTCTAGTAAGACAGAATAAAGAAAAAGAGTTCATATATTCACATGGTGTAACAAATGCTCGGAGATCCAAGTGTAGGAAGCTATGGGAGCACAGAAGAAGGCACTAAAATCACACCAATATATTTGATGACTGTGACTATATATAAATTTGTATTTTCTAGATTTTTTATAGTTATGGAATCACACAGTATATACTATTCGTTGCCTGGCTTTTCTTTTCTCAGCATCATTACTTTGAGAATCTCCAATTGTAAATAGTTCATTTTGATGTTGAATAGTAATCTCTTTCATGAATAGATCATAATTTGTCTTTGCTCTATTGATGGACATTGATGAACATTTCCACTGTATTCAATTCTTAAAAATAAAGCTGCTATGAAATCCATATACAAGACGTTGTATGAACATAGGGTTTGTTTCTCTTGGTTAAAAGCCTAGAAGTAAAATGGCTATTTGTGTAACTGCAACATATTTTGCATTTAAAAAAATTTTCAAACTATTTTCCAAAGTGGTGGTATCATGATATATGCCAACAACAGTTTAGATTTTTTGTTGCTTCTCAATCTAGCTCAGACGAAGTACAATTAGCCTTTATAATTTTAGCCATTCTAATAGATATGTAAGCATGTCTCATTATGATTTTAATTTGTATTTCTTTAATGTCTAAATGTTGAGAAATTTGTCATGTGCTTATAAGCCATCCATATCCTTTTGGTGACATGTCTCTGCAATAATTTTCTTCACATGTAAAATTGGATACTCTGTTTGGTTATTAGCAAGGTTTTATATTTTTTTATTCATTTTGTAATAATCAGAGTAGATGTACATTATCAGATGTATAATTTGCAAATCCCTTCTCCATCTTTACGGTTTCTCAATGGATCTTTGATAGCTGTGTCTTTCAAGAAATATGCTACTTCTTTCCTGGTACACGGAGGTATGACTAGAACATTATCAATGTTGACCTTTGCAAAGAAAATCATGGCTTAAGATATATGTAGTCTGCGGTTGTTGGGAGTGTTCTGTAATATCAAGCATATCTAGTTAGTTGATAATTTTGTTCAAGTCTTACATATCTTACCAATTTGATGACCGTTTGTCTATATAATCTTAAAATAAAGGTGTTGAAATTTTTTTCCATTTCTCTTCTAAGGTAGAAGTTATGATTTTTGTTCTTAGTTTTTCCCTATATATCCCCAAATCTGTTATTAAGTATTAAAAGTCAAGAATTATTATACTCCCTGAGGAATTCTTGCTTTTACTCTTCTGGAATTTTGACTTGATCTTTATGTCTGATAATGAAATTTGCTTTAAAATCACTTTTCATTATCTTGATATAACCACCAAAGTTATAGTGTGATTAGTGTTAATATAGCATATTTTTTCTTTTACTTTTTAAAGCACTTCTATATTTAATCCTGACAAAGAAACAAAAGAGCTCTTTAGCTCATGAAGCATCTTTCTAAATTATCTTTATTTTTTTTTTGAATGAAGGAGTAGCAATTTTTGTTAAGGGACCTAAACTGAAAGTAGGTTTAGAAATTTATTTATTTATTTATTTATTTATTTAGTGAAAGATTTTATTTTGTTTATTGACAGCAAGAGAGAGAGAGAGAGAGAGAGAGAGGAAGCGCACAAGTGGGGGGAAAAAAATGCAAAGGGAGAGGAAGAAGCAGCAAGCTCCTTGGGGTGCAAGTAATCCCATGCTGGGCTGAATCCCTGTATACTGGAATCATGACCTCAGCCAAAGGCAAACATCTGCTTAAAGAACGGAGTCATCCAGGCACCCCTAGAAAATTAAAAGAAAAAAAAGAACTTTCAAAAACATTTTGTTTCTTTTTCTTTCTTTTTTAATATTTTATTTATTTGACAGACATAGAGACAGGAAGAGGAACTATAAGCAGGGCAGAGGGGGAAAAGGAGAAGCAGGTTTCCCACTGAGCAGAGAGCCTGATGTGGGGCTCCATCCCAGGACCCTGGAATCATGACCTGAAAAGAAGGGACACTTATGGAGGAAGCCACCCAGACACCTCTTTTCTTTGTTTTTAATATATGGCAACTGATGCTTCCCAGCCACGAGAAGCATATTACCCATTGATTAAATCTTTGATAACAACCTATTTAAAAAGGTGTGTAAATATATACTTACTCAGATTTACACACTTTATGTTTTCTTCATAGTTTGGGGCTGGACCCCATGGTCACAACACTGCTTCCAGTCTTTGCCTTCCCATCTTTTGATACCAGGTATTTTGGTCAGCAAAGCAAATTAGTATCAAAATTAAGAAGCCCCTTGCACCATATCTCTGGAGCAGGGGTTGCTCTTAGCCAAGGCCCAGAGCAGTGGACCTCCCCTCGCTAGTGCTATAGCCCCAAGGACTAGGACCCTGCCACCAGAACTCAGTCTTACATGTTATGCTAAGCAGACAAAACCAAAACAGGAAAGCTGCGACAGCTTTCACTGGCATGCCTCATCTCCCACTCCCTCGATGTCCAGGCAGTACCAGATGCCAGGGAGGGGTCTTGGTCCAACATATGGGAGGGAAGGAAGTAGCCACGAGCAAGTACCTGCCTCTCTGTGCCTTTCTTTCATGAGCAGGTTGTAAGGAGGAGGAAGAGGAAGAGAGGTGAGCTTCAAGGGGTGAAGGCCTCAGGTAGGCAGCTGGCTCCTGCCAGTAGGAAAGGGACAAAGGAGAAGGCAGTCAGTCTTGCAGGGAGTGTGGGAAGTAAGGGTTAGAGCTTATGACGGAATCTGGACAGGAGTAATAGGGATACTAGTCATTTGAGTCCACCATTGGCAAGCTGGGCTGGGTGTCAGGGCAGATAGGCCTCCCTGGGCAACGGCACATGAGAGAAGGTGGAATTCTTCTCTGAGGAGCAGGTGGAGCTTTGGGTGTTGGGAAAGCATAGACAGTATTGTTCCAGGGCCAAGGACAGGTCCGGGTACTCCTGGTTGGAGGTCAAGGCCACAGTATGATCCCGGTCTTCTACCAGCAGCTTGAAGGTACCACATGCCAGCCACCCCTCATTATTGTGTAGAACTCTCTGGTGCACTTATTGGCTTATCCATCAAATGACTCCTTCAGCAGCTTGAAAACCACCTCCACAGGCACTCCAGGATATGGGAGGCTTCCAGAGTGAAGATTTTGCACAGGATCACCGCAAAAAAAGACCAGAAGTCACTCTGGTCGATGTAGATCTGGTCAAACATGGCCTTAGGGACCATCCACTTCACAGGCAGTCCACTGTTGGTTGTCTTTTTATAGTAACTGATGTGGTGATATCTCTGGCAAGGCTGAAGTCTGAGATCTTCATCATGTTGTCCTTTGTCACCAGCACTTCCCTGGTGGCCAGGTCTTGGTGTATGCACTTCTTGGAGGCAAGGTACTCCATGCCTCAGGCTACCTGATAGGCACAGGATACCAGGTCCTTGGAGGAGAGTTGCTCTGCTGCATTGTGGCTGATATTGTAACAGTACTCCAGGTCAGGAGGCCTCTGGGCCTGCAGGTACTCCTGTATGTTGTCTTTTTGAGGCATATTCCATGAGAGTGTACGAAGAAACCGTCCTGTGTGTAGGACCCAGCAGGTTGATGGTGTCCTTGTGCTGTCCAATCATCTTCATCATCTCCATTTCTGAGATTAGGTTTGACAGGTCTTTCTCTGTTGCATCTGACTTCAACATCTTCACAGACACTTTAGTCAAATGGTTGGATTTGTCTTTGTCCAGCCCAATGGCCTCCTCCAACACCACCTGCCCAAAGTAGGCCTGTCTTAGGGGTCTGCCTAAACTGCCTACAACCAGCCTATCTCAAGGCAGTTATGAACTCTAGATTATCCTCAAAAACATTAAAACACAAGCTAAAAATTCTCTTCACTAGGTCTCTGTCGCAGGTCTAATTTTTCTATATCCTTCATCATTTATCTTTTTCCTAATTCTTATTTTCAGTATAGTTTATTTTGCTTCCAGGTGTTTCCCCTGGTTTCTGTATGCTGTTTCATAGGGAAGAGTTATCCTGTCATAAAATTATTTCTTGAGCATTCATTACATCTCTCAGTTAAAATGGATTCTTTTATGGTATTGATTCATTTGAGTTTTCTCAAAATGGGAAGAATTTTCAAAATGGTGTTTTCCTCAAGGTTCAGAGTATGTCTTAGCCTCATCTTTACTCTTTTTGAAATTCACTTTTCAAATTCTTGTCCCTCTTTTTATTTTTTTAAATTAAAATGTTTTATTTTTACTATTTTTTTTATTTGAGTATAGTTGATATTCAGTGTTACATTGGTTTCAGGTTTTCAATATCTCCATACATTATTCTATGATCACTACAAATATAGCCACCATCTGTCACCATATAACACTATTATAATATCATTGACTATATTCTCTACACTGTCCCATATCTCTTTTTAAAATCTCTGATTTTTATGTTTTGTGTTATTCCAATTTTCGACCATCATTTTACTTGGTTACTTTAATAAAATATGCCTGATTACACACACTCTTTGCTGAAAACCATAGCATTTGATTTATAGTAGTCTTCTTCTTCCTCTTTTTTTTAAAATTGACATATAATGTATTATTAGCCCCAGGGGTACAGGTCTGTGAATCGCCAGGTTTACACACTTCACAGCACTCACCACAGCACATTCCCTCCCCAATGTTCATAACCCCACCACCCTCTCCCTACCCTCCCCACCCCCCCGGCAACTCTCAGTTTGTTTTCTGAGATTAAGTGTCTGTTATGGTTTGTCTGCCTCCCGATCCCATCTTGTTTCATTTACTCTTTTGCTGTCCCCCCCAAACGCCCACATTGCACCTCCATTTCCTCATATCAGGGAGATCATATGATAGTGTCTTTCTCTGGTTGACTTATTTTGCTAAGCATAATACCATCTAGTTCCATCCATGTCATCGCAAATGGCAAGATTTCATTTCTTTTGATGGCTGCATACTATTCCATCATATATATATATATATATATATATATATATATATATATATATATATACCATTCATTTGTTGATAGACATCTAGGTTCTTTCCATAGTTTGGCTATTGTGGATATTGCTGCTATAAACATTCGGTGCACGTGCCCCTTTGGATCATATAGTAGTCTTCTTTACCTCTATCAGAACCCCAGGATCCTCTGTTAATTTATTTACTCACATAAACAGATGATCCAACCCAACGTTTTTTGATGTTCAAATGTATTATGTCTTACCGCTTAACACTATGCTTACTGTTCTCTTTCACTGTCTGACTAAATCCTCATCATCACTATGCCATTTAATCAGAAAGAACATTTGAATTCAGCGTTCTCTCCATATCAGGGAATGAAGACTCCACCCTTCTGTTTGTGCAGGTAAAATAAATGTTGATGTTGTCTGTCCTGCACATACCCCATCCTGTTCACCAGAATATTCACCATCAAAATATATACAAAATTAAAACCATACCTCACCACTTCTATTACCACCCAGCATGCTAAAAACACCATCATATGTTCCTGAATTATTGACTTGATTGATAGCCCCACTTCCACACATACTGCACTCCTTTCTCCCTGCAAATATATTTTGGTACAGCAACTTAACCTAAAAATCAAGTCAGATGGATTTTATTCTGCTGTTGAAAGTCTTTTGGTATCGTCCCCTTTCATATTAAATAAAAACTGAAGGCATTTCAATGTACTAGAAGGTCATGCATCAATACGTTCTTCCTCTCTCCACCACTATGAACTCCTCATTGGCCTCCTTGCTTTTCCTCAAAAGTAATAGACCAGCTGTTCACACAAAGTCTATATACTTACTTGCTCTACCTTTTCCTTTAATATTTGTATAACACCCTCCTTCACTTCCTGAGTCTTTGTGCAAATAACATCTCATAAATGAGATATAACCACCCAACACAAAATAAAAATTAACTTTCATCCCAGCATTCTCCAATGGTTTTTACCTTTCTTGTATTTCTTTGTAACACTTATCACCATCAACCATCAATCATTATTCTATTACTGGTTTATTTCCTTATTTGAGACAGAGAGAGAGAGAGAATTGGGAGGGGGCGCAGAGGAAGAAGAAAACACCCACTGCCTAGAAAGCCTGCTGGGGAGTTACATCCCAGGGCCCTGAGATCATGACCCAAGCCAGAGGCAGTCACTCAATAGACTGAGCCACCGAGGTGCCCCTCTATTATTGCTTTATTTCACTATTATATTTCAAAAGAATGTAAGCTCTTTGGGGTCAGGTATTTTATATGTTTTATTAATTGAAGTATTCTCAGAAAGGTAGCTGGAAGATTGTAAGGGCTCACTAAACTGTATTTTGTTGTTATTATTGGGCTCCTTTAAGGGCTTTACCTCTTATGCTAGAAGTCTATCCTTCAGATGTAAGCAATAAGAATAGAGCCCTGCTGCCTGTTCAAATGAGTAAAAAGCCTGTATTAAGTGGATATTTTAAAAGCTAAATGAATGGCTTAATAGTTGTATATAGGTGAAAGGGAACATATTTTCCACAGTTTAGAAGTGGAGTTCTTTTATAGAGTTCTTGTACAAGCCGACACTATTGAACGATAATGGGCAGTTGTACATTACAATTATACAAACACTTTTTTTGTAATTCATGACTGGATTTTTGAGGCACCTCCACGCTCTTTTCCAGAGTGGTTGCACCAGCTTGCATTCCCACATACAGTGTAGGAGGGTTGCCTTTTCTCCACATCCTCGCCAGCATCTGTCATTGACTGACTTGTTCATTTTAGCCATTCTGAAAGGTGTGAGGTGGTATCTCATTCTGGTTTTGATTTGCATTTCCCTGATGCCGAGTGATGTGGAGCATTTTTTCATGTGTCTGTTGGCCATTTGGATGTATTCTTTGCAGCAATGTCTGTTCATGTCCTCTGCCCTTTTCTTCATTCGATTATTTGTTTTTAGGGTGTTGAGTTTGATAAGCTCTTTATAGATTTTGGATAGATAGTGGCCTTTTATCTCGTATGTCATTTGCAAATATCTTCTCCCAGATAACTTCTGACAGTCATCTTTTGGCTTTGTTAACTGTTTCCTTTGCTGTGCAAACAAAAGCTTTTTGATCTGATGAAATCCCAATAGTTCATTCTTGCCCTTGCTTCCCTTGCCTTTGGCGATGTTCCTAGGAAGAAGTTGCTGCTGCTGAGGTCAAAGGATTTTGACCTCCTCAAGGATTTTGATGGATTCCTTTCTCACATTATGCTTCTTCATCCATTTCCAGTCTATTTTCATGTATGGTGTAAGGAAATGGTCCAACTTCATTTTTCTGCATGTGGCTCTTCAATTTTCCCAACACCATTTGTTGAAGAGGCTGTCTCTTTTCCATAGGACATTCCTTCCTGCTTTGTTGAAGATTAGTTGACCATAGAGTTGAGGGTGTATTTCTGGGCTCTCTATTCTGTTCCATTGATCTATGTCTGTTTTGGGGACAGTTCCCTACTATCTTGATGATGACAACTTTGTAATAGAGCTTGAAGTCTGGAATTGTGATGCCAACAACTTTGGCTTTCTTTTTCAATATTCCTCTGGCTATTCGAGGTATTTTCTGGTTCCATATATATTTTAGGATGATTTGCCCCATTTCTTTGAAAAAAAATGGATGGGATTTTGATAGGGATTGCCTTAAATGTGTAGATTGCTTTAGTAGCATAGACATTTTCACAATATTTGTTCTTCCAATACAGGAGCATGGAACATTTTCCATTTCTTTGTGTCTTCTTCAATTTCTTTCATGAGTACTTTAGAGTTTTCTGAGTATAGATTCTTTGTCTCTTTGGTAAGGTTTATTCCTAGGTATCTTAGGGTTTGGGTGCAATTGTAAATGGGATTCACTCCTTAATTTCTATTTCTTCAGTCTTGTTGGTTTAAAAAAATGCAACCAATTTCTGTGCATTGATTTTATATTCTGACACTTAACAGAATTCCTATACAAGTTACAGCAGATTTGGAGTGGAGTCCTTTAAGTTTTCCACATACAGTGTCATATCGTCTGCAAACAGGGATAGTTTGACTTCTCTTTTGCCAATTTGGCTAAATTTGGATGCCCTTAATTTCTTTTTGTTGTCTGATTGCTGAGGCTAGGACTTCTATTACGATGTTGAATAGCAGTGGTGATAACGGACATCCCTGCCGTGTTCCTGACCTCAGCGGAAAAGTATTCAGTTTTTCTCCATTGAGAATGATATTTGCAGTGGGTTTTTCATAGATGGCTTTGATAATATTGATAATATGTGCCCTCTATGCCTACGCTTTGAAGAGTTTTAATCAAGAAGGGACACTGCACTTTGCCAAATGCTTTTTCAGCATCTATTGGAGAGTATCATATGGTTCTTGTTCTTTCTTTTATTAATGTGTTATATCACATTGATTGATTTGCAGATGTTGAACCAACCTTGTAGCCAAGGTTTCTGATTTTATTCCAAGAGTTTGAATTTCTGTTTGATTTATGTAATAGGCAACAGTGTCATGAGGAAAGACTTGTAGGATAAAAATTTCTTCAAGACCGGAACACAGATGGCTGCCTATGGACTGTGAGGTGGGTGTTAATGAAAATGCATTGAGCAGTAAGGGAAGGGCAGCTCACAACCATAGGAAAGGTGCCCTGTGTTTTTGTTTTGTTTTGTTTTACAAACAGATACCATTTCCCCTCTCCATGGAAATTTTCAAATTTACTTTGCTCTAACAACCACAAATACTTAGGACATTATGAACACAATATGGGCATTAAAGGATAAAAATAAACAAAAATTTAAGTAAATGTTAAGTGTTTGTCATTATTTCAGCCATGTTTTTCTATGCTTAACTGCTCAAAAAAATTACACATGTTTCTAAATATTATACCAGGCTGTTAAACTAATGCAAAGGGTTTTATGGAATTTTCTATAACACCATCTCGATTTTCTACATTGGCTGTCACTCCTCAAAATTCTCAGTTTATAAATGTGCATATATTTACTATAATAATACTCACTGGTTATTTACCTGGTTTATTAGTGTATTTTGATCCTTTCTAATTGTTCACTTTCTTCCATGTTTCCTCCTTATTTCTACAAATGTCAATCCATCACATGTTATGTAAAGTGAAACAAAGAGGAACAGCTGTTAGTAGAAAGGATTAACAGAGGTGCTTTGATGTTACTCTGGGAGGTATTTCCATATCATCATTTTAATATATTTCAGGAATACAGCATAGTTGTTATGCCTTAATTAAACCTTCATTAAGTCTTTATATATATTTTTTTTCCTAACTCACAAGTCCGCCCTTCATGTCCCATTCAAAACCCACTCATTTTATGGAATAATTGTTTTATATTCCCAGTACAATCTTCATTTAACTTATTGCTCTGGTGTGCTCCTTTGGCAGCACATATATTAACTTATTGTTCTGGGTATACAAAAAGATAGGAATGGAATATTTTGTAATATGATATTTTGTCCTTTCTACACTACAGCGTCTGTGTAAGCATTCTTTGATCAGAGACCTAAGGAGGAGGTCCAAATTGAAGAAAAAACAAATAGAAAAAAAAGAAATGTTCTCAGTCCTTTCTTGTAGTTTCATTTGCAGGAACCACAAAGGCAAAGACATTAAAATGTTTTTTTCTTATTTTTTAAAATTAATTTTATATTTTTTATTGGATTATGCTCCCTTAAACTCATCTGAAACCATGAATAGAAAATCAAAGCAATCCACCAAACCTTCTTTCATGATGTTGCCTTTAAACATGTTGCCTTTAAAAATTTTACAGTCTCATCTGTAGAGTAGATGAACCTTGACTCAAAAGTGTCATCATAGGCTGTGGTGACACTTGTCTTGCCACCCGCCCGCTGTTCCTGCCATGGCAGGCTCTCCTGCTTCACGACCGTTTCCCGACAACAAGGCCAATGGCTCCTCTTCTCCCAGGGTGGCATTGCTGCGCCTTTCCCAGATATGTTCCTGGGGAGCACAGTGACAGACGTGTGCCTTTCTTTAAGGCTGTTTCCACAGGCGCAACCACGCTTCTCTCTCAGGCAGAGGGGATGACCAGGCTAAGAGGATTTCGCTCCAAACGGGTTTCTCCCACCATGCTTCGGAGACTATGTTCAGGCAAGCGGCATCAGCATCCCATAGAACTGACACGGATTTCCCGATGAATGCTGTGCTTTCCCAGAGGGGATGCACGTACAAAGAGGCTTTTGCTCTATGCGGGTTTCTCCCACCGTGCTGTGAATACTAGGTTAAGGCAAGCAGCGACAGCAGCCCACAGAACCGACTCTAGGATGCCTAGGATGGCACCCTATGCACACTACCATCTCCCACTGTAGGCATCGCTTGGCCTTTTACTCTGGCGCTCAGGCGGACTCGCGGACTACGACATTTCTTTTCCCACAGGAAAGGAGAGGTGAAAGGCTGCCTGCACACTGCCCGTGCACTGAATAGGGAGCTTTGGGGGACTGTCCCAACCCCTTTTCCTTAAAAGCTGTGCTTCCTTCAAGCTTCCACATCCTGGAGGAAGACGGCATCTGACTCCCCGTTATTTCAGGGAGCTGTTTCTGCGAGTTCAGCGTAGGCGCCTGGTGGCTAGCGCATGTCTGCCCCAGGGACAGGTGGCCAAGGAGCTGCTGTCTCCTTGGGCCCAGAGGCTCAGGACAGGCATGCTTTCTCCCCAGACTCCTTCCTAAGAGTGGAGCAAGTACCCTGCCCTACTCATCCCCTCCTCTCTCCGTAGCAGCCAGGCTTCCGTCTCTCCGCACAGGGTGCGGGTGACACTTGTATTGCCACCGGCCGCTGTGCCTGCCAGGGCCGGCTCTCTTGCTTTGCAACCGTTTCCAGATCCGAAGGCCAACGGCTCCTGCTCTTCTAAACGGGCAGCGTGCTGCACCTTCCACAGACATGCTCCTGGGGAGCGCAGTTCAAGACGTGTCCCTTTCCTTAAGGCTCTTTCCACAGGCGCAACCGCGCTTCTCTCTCAGGCAGAGGGGATGCCCAGGCAAAGAGGATTTCGCTCCATGCAGGTATCTTCCACCATGCTGCGGAGACTAGCTCAGGCATTCAGCTGCAGCATCACACACATCCGATTCTGATTTCCCAACGAATGCTCTGCTTTCCCTGAGGAGATGCCTGGATAAAGAGGCTTTCGCTGTATGCGGGTTTCTCCAACCGCGAGACTGGGCTTACGCAAGCAGCAGAAAAGTCCGCAGAACCGACTCTGATTTCCCAGCGACTGCTATACTTTCGCAGAGGTTTTCAGCTTGGCGCGAACCGCATTCGCTGCTGCTTCCTCAGCAAGGCTTTCGTCGTTCGCTCTGTTGCGGCAGGGAAAAAGAGCCGCAGTATTGCTTGTGCCTTTTGGGCCTTGCTTTCCCGGGCTCTAAGTTCTTGCCTGGGGTTCACATTGCTAAGCCGAACTAAGCAAACGCAGTCGCAACCCTGCGGCAACGTGCGTGGCCTAGGATGGCACTCTATGCACACTACCAACTCCCGGTATAGGCAACAATTGGCCTTTGGCAGTGGACCTCAGGTGGACTCGCGAAAAGGGTCAGTGCCTTCCTCACAGGAGAGGAGAGGCGACAGGATCCCTGAACACCGCCCGTTACTAAATGTGGAGCATTCGGGGATTATTGCCACTCCTTTCCCCGCACACCCACAGCCACCGACAACGCTGTCACATCTTGAAGGAAGATGGCATCTGACTGCACGTTTCTCGAGGGAGCTGTTCCTGTGAGTTCAGGGTATGGTGCCTGGTAGCACGCCCAAGTCTGCCCTACGTACAGTTGTCCTAGGCGTTGCTGTGCCCTTGGGACCAGAGGCACAGGACAGGCCTGCCTTCTGCCCAGACTCCTTCCTCAGAGTGGAGCACGTGTCCCTGCCCTAGTCGTCCCTTCATGTCTCCTTAGCAGCCAGGCTTTGTCTCTCTGCAGAGGGATCGGGTGACACTCGTTTGCAACCGGCCTGCTGTTCCTGCAAGGGCAGGCTCTCCTGCTTCCCGACCGTTTCCCGACCACAAGGCCAACGGCTCCTTCTCTTCTCCTGGGGCGGCGTGCTGCGCCTTCCCCAGACTAGCTCCTGTGGAGCTCGGTGACGTGTCCCTTTCCTTAGGGCCTTTCAGATGTACAACAATGCTTCTCTCTTAGACAAAGGGGACCTAGGGCAAAGAGGATTTCGCTCCATGCGGGTATCTTCCACCATGCTGTGGAGACTAGCTCAGGCATTCAGCTGCAGCATCACACACATCCGATTCTGATTTCCTAACGAATGCTGTGCATTCCCAGAGGAGATGCCCGGGCAAAGAGGCTTTCGCTGTATGCGGATTTCTCCAACCGCGAGACAGGGCTCAGGCAAGCAGCAGAAGAGCCCGCAGAACCGACTCTGATTTCCCAGCGACTGCTATGCTTTCGTGGAGGTTTTCAGCTTGGCGCGAACAGCACTTCGCTGCTGCTTCCTCAGCAAGGCTTTGGTCATTCGCTCTGTCGCAGCCGGGAAGAAGAGCCGCGGGAAAGCTGGTGCCTCTTGGGCCTTGCTTTCCCCGGCTCCACGTTCGCGCCCGGGGTTCACCTTGCTAAGTCGAACTAAGCAGACAAAGTCACAACCCTTCAGCATCGTGCGTGGCCTAACATGGCATACTATGCCTGTTTACCGTCTCCTGGGGTACGTAAGGCTTTGCCTTTTGCTTCAGTGCTCAGGCAGACTCGGGGTCTAGGCCAGTGCCTTCACCACAGGAGAAAGGAGGTGACTGGATCCCTGCACACGGCCCGTGCACTGGAATGGGGAACTGTGGGGGACAGTCTCCACTCCTTCCCCGTCACACCCCCTGCCACCCACATCGCTTCCACATCTTGGTGGAAGACGGCATCTGACTGCCCGTTTCTCCATGGGGTTGTTTCAGCGAGATCCGGGTATGGCACCTGGTGGCAAGCCTAAGTCTGCCCTTGGGACAGGTGGCCAAGGAGATGCTGTCCCCTTGGGACCAGAGGCACATGACAGGCCTGCCTTCTTCCCAGACCTCTTCCTCAGAGGGGAGCACATGCCCCTGCCCTAGTCTTCCCCTCATGTCTCCTTAGCAGCCAGGCTTCCAACTCTCCGCACAAGCAGCGGGCGACACTTGTCTTGCCACGGGCCTGCTTTTCGTGCAAAGGCAGGCTATCCTGCTTCCCGAGCGTTTCCCGAACCCATGGCCAACGGCTCCTTGTCCTCTCCGGGGCGGCCTGCTACGCCTTCCCCACCGTTGCTCCTGGGGAGCACGCTGACAGACGTGTGTAACCACGCTTTTCTCTCAGCCAGAGCGGATGCTAGGGCAAAGAGTATTTCGCTCCATGCGGGTATCTTCCACCGTGGTGCAGAGACTAGCTCAGGCAAGAAGCAGCAGCATCCCCAAACCCAACTCAGATTTCCCAACGAATGCTGTGCTTTCCCAGTGGAGATGACCGGGCAAATAGACTGTCGCTGTATGCAGGTTTCTCCCACCGCGAGAATGGGCTCACGCAAGCAGAAGCAGCCCGCAGAACCTTTCTCAGCGAATGATGTGCTTTCGCAGAGGCTTTGGCTTGGAGCGAACAGCACTTCGCCGCTGCTTCCTCAGCAAGGCTTCAGTCGCGTCAGGGAAGAAGAGCTGCGGGAGAGCTGGTGCGTCTTGGGCCTTGCTTTCGTGGGCTCCATTTTCGCGTCCTGTATTCACCTTGCTAAGCCGAACTAAGCAGACACAGCCACAACCCTGCAATAGCGTGCGTAGTCTAGGATGGCACCCTATGCATACTACCTTTTCCCAGTGTAGCCATCGTTTGGCCTTTTACTCTGGTGCTCAGGCGGACTTGCGGTCTATCCCAGTGCTTTCCCTCAGGAAAGGAGAGGTGACAGGATACCTGCACACCGCCCATGCACTGAATAGGGAGCTATGGGGGACGGTCCCCACTCTTTCCCCTTTAACGCCGTGCCTTTTCCAAGCTTCCACATCCTGGAAGAAGATGGCATCTGACACTCCGTTATTTCAAGGAGCTGTTTCTGCGAGTTCAGCGTAGGCGCCCGGTGGCTAGCGCATATCAGCCCCAGGGACAGGTGGTCAAGGAGCTGCTGTCTCCTTGGGCCCAGAGGCTCAGGATAGGCATGCTTTCTCCCCAGACTCCTAAGCGTTGAGCAGGAGCCCGGCCCTACTCATCCCCTCCTCTCTCCGTAGCAGCGAGGCTTCGTCTCTCTGCACAGGGAGCTTGTGAAACTTGTATTTCCACCGGCCGCTGTGCCGGCCAGTGCCGGCACTCCTGATTCGCCACCGTTTCTAGACCAGAAGGCCAACGGCTCCTGCTCTTCTCCCTGAGCAGCTTGCTGCACCTTCCACAGACATGCTCCTAGGGAGCGCAGTGAAAGACGTGTCCCTTTCCTTAAGGCTCTTTAAACAGCTGAAACCACGTTTCGCTCTCAGGCAGAAGGGATGCCCAGGGAAAGAGGATTTCGCTCCATGCGGGTATCTTCCATCATGCTGTGGAGACTAGCTCAAGCATTCAGCTGCAGCATCACAAACATCCGATTCTGAAATTCCAACGAATGCCGTGCTTTCCCAGAGGAGATGCCCGGGCAAAGAGGCTTTCGCTGTATGCGGGTTTCTCCCACCCGGACACTGGGCACAGGCAAGGGGCAGAAGGGCCCGCAGAACCGGCTCTGATTTCCCAGCGACTGCTATGCTTTCGCAGAGGTTTTCAGCTTGGCGCGAACCGAGCTTCGCTGCTGCTTCCTCAGCAAGGCTTTGGTCATTCGCTCTGTCGCGGTAGGGAAGAAGAGCCGCGGGAGAGCTGGTGCCTCTTGGGCCTTGCTTTCCAAGGCTCGAAATTCGCGCTCAGGATTCACCTTCCTAAGCCGAACGAAGCAGACACAGTTACAACCCTTCAGCAGTTTGCCTGGCCTAACATGGCACTCTATGTCTATTACCATATCCTGGGGTAGGTAAGGCTTTGCCTTTTACTTCGGCGCTCAGGCAGACTCGGGTTCTACGCCAGTGCCTTCACCACAGGAGAGAGGAGGCGACAGGATCCCTGCACATGGCCCGTGCGCTGGGATGGGGACCTGTGGGGGACAGTCTCCGCTCCTTCCCCGGCACACCCCCTGCCACCCACATCGCTGCCACATCTTGATCTTAGATGGCATCTGACTGCCAGTTTCTCCATGGGGTTGCTTTTGCGAGTTCCGTGTATGGCACCTGGTGGCAAGCCCAAGTCTGCCCTTGGGACAGGTGGCCAAGGAGATGCTGTCCCCTTGGGACCAGAGGCACAGGACAGGCCTCCTTCTGCCCAGACTCTTTCCTCAGAGTGGAGCACGCGCCTCTGCCCTAGTCGTCCGCTCATGTCTCCTTAGCAGCCAGGCTTCCATCTCTCCGCAAGGGAGCGGGGGACACTTGTATTGCCACCGGCCTGCTGTTCCTGCCACGGCAGGCTATCCTGCTTCGCGAGCGTTTCCCGACCCCAAGGCCAACGGCTCCTTCTCTTCTCCAGGGTTGGCGTGCTAGGTCTTCCCTACACTTGCTCCTGGGGAGCATGGTGATAGACGTGTGCAACCACGCTTCTCTATCAGGCATAGGTGATGCTAGGGCAAAGAGTATTTCGCACCATGCGGGTATCTTCCAACATGCTGCGGAGACTGGCTCAGACAAGCAGCAGCAGCATCGCCAAAACCAACTCTGATTTCCCAAAGTCTGCTTTGCTTTCCCAGGGGAGATGATAAGGAAAAGAGGCTTTCGCTGTATGCCGGTTTCTCCCACTGCGAGATTGGGCTCAGGCAAGCAACAGCAGCCCGCAGAACATTTATCAGCAAATGCTGTGCTTTCGCAGAGGGTTTGGCTTAGAGCAAACAGCACGTCGCCGCTGCTTCCTCAGCAAGGTTTCCTTCGTGTCAGGAAGAAGAGCTGTGGGAGAGCTGGTGCCTTTTGGGCCTTGCTTTCGCGGTCTCCATGTTCGCGTCCTGGGTCACCCTGCCATACACAGCCACAACCAGGCAGTAGCGTGCGTAGATTCGGATGGCACTCTGTGCACACTACCATTTCCCAGTGTAGGCATCGCTTGGCCTTTTACTCTGGCGCTCAGGCGGACTCGCGGACTAGCTCAGTGCTTTCCCCCACAGGAAAGGAGAGGTGACAGGATCCCTGCACACCGCCCGTGAACTGAATAGGGAGCTATGGGGGACTACCCCACTTCTTCCCCTTAAACCCCGTGCCTCCTCCAAGCTTCCACATCCTGGAGGAAGACGGCATCTGACTCCCCGTTATTTTCAGGGAGCTGTTTCTGCGAGTTCAGCGAAGGCGCCTGGTGGCTAGCACATGTCTGCCCCAGGGACAGGTGGCCATGGATCTGCTGTCTCCATGGGCCCAGAGGCTCTGGATAGGCATGCTTTCTGCCCCAGACACCTTTCCTATGAGTGGAGCACGTGCCCTGCCCTACTCATCCGCTCCTCTTCTCCGTAGCAGCCAGGCTTCCATCTCTCTACATAGGGGGGCGGGTGACACTTGTATTGCCATCGGCCGCTGTGCCTGCCAGGGCTGGCTCACTTATTTTGCATCTGTTTTCCAGACCAGAAGGCCAATGGATCCTGGATCTCCCTGGGCAGCGTGCTGCAACCTTCCACCGATATGCTCTTGGGGAGCGCAGTGAAAGACGTGTCCCTTTCCTTAAGGCTCTTTCCACAGGCGCAACCACGCTTCTCTCTCAGGCAGAGGGGATGCCCAGGCAAAGAGGATTTCGCTCCATGCGGGTATCTTCCACCATGCTGCGGAGACTAGCTCAGGCATTAAGCTGCAGCACCACACACATCCGATTCTGATTTCCCAACGAATGTTGTGCTTTCCCAGAGGAGATGCCCGGGCAAAGAGGCTTTCGCCGTATGCGGGTTTCTCCCCACCGCGAGCTGGGCTCAGGCACTCAGCAGAAGAGCCCGCAGAACCGACTCTGATTTCCCAGCGACTGCTATGCTTTCGCAGAGGTTTTCAGCTTGGCGCGAACCGCATTCGCTGCTGCTTCCTCAACAAGGCTTTCGTCGTTCGCTCTGTTGGGGCAGGGAAGAATAGCTGTGGGAGAGAGCTGGTGTCGTTTGGGCCTTGCTTTCCCGGGCTCCAAGTTCTCGCCCGGAGTTCACCTTGCTAAGCCGAACTAAGCAGACACAGTCACAACCCTGCAGCAACGTGCGTGGCCTAGGATTGCACTCTATGCACACTACCATCTCCCGTTGTAAGCAACGCTTGGCCTTTGGCAGTGGACTCGCGGACTAGGTCAGTGCCTTCCCTCACAGGAGAGGAGAGGCGACAGGATCCCTGAACACCGCCCCTTACTGGAATGGGGAGCTTTCGGGGATTTGTTGCCACTCCTTTCCGGCACACACCTTGCCACCGACAACGCCGTCACATCCCGGAGGAAGATGGCATCTGACTGCACGTTTCTCGAGGGAGCTGTTTCTGCGCGTTCAGGGTATGCTGCCTGGTAGCAAGCCCAAGTCTGCCCTATGGAGAGTTGTCCAAGGAGATGCTGTGCCCTTGGGACCAGACGCACAAGACAGGCCTGCTTTCTTCCCAGACTCCTTCCTCAGAGTGGGCGCACGCGTCCCTTCCCAGGTCATCCCTTCATGTCTCCTTAGCAGCCAGGCTTCGTCTCTCCACACAGGGAGCGGGCGACATTTGTCTTGCCACTGGCCTGCTGTTTCCTGCCAGGGCAGGCTCTCCTGCTTCCCGACCGTTTCCCGACCACAAGGCCAACGGCTCCTTCTCTTCTCTAGGGGCGGCCATCTGCGCCTTCCCCAGACTTGCTCCTGTGGACCTCGGTGACAGACGTGTCCCTTTCCTTAAAGGGCCTTTCAGATGTGCAACCATATTTCTCTCTGAGGCAAAGGGGTGCTAGGGCAAAGAGGATTTCGCTCCATGCGGGTATCTTCCACCATGCTGCGGAGACTAGCTCAGGCATTCAGCTGCAGCATCCCACACATCCGATTCTGATTTCCCAACGAATGCTGTGCTTTCCCAGCGGAGATGCCCGGGCAAAGAGGCTTTCGCTGTATGCGGGTTTCTCCCACCGCGAGACTGGGCACAGGCAAGCAGCAGAAGAGCCCGCAAAACCACTCTGATTTCTCAGCAAATGCTGTGCTTTCGCAGAGGCTTTGGCTTGAAGCAAACAGCACTTCGCCGCTGCTTCCTCAGCAAGGCTTCAGTCGCGTCAGGGAAGAAGTGCTGCCGGAGAGCTGGTGCCTCTTGGGGCCTTGCTATCCCGGCCTCCAAGTTCACATCCTGGGTTCATCCTGCCAAGCTGAAATAAGCAGACACAGCCTCGACCCTGCAGCAGCGTGCGTGGCCTAGGATGGCACTCTGCTCACAATGCCATCTCTCAGCGTAGGCAAGGCCGGTCCTTTTGCTCTGGCATTCAGGTGGACAGGGGACTAGGCCAATGCCTTCCCCATCCTTGAGGAGACGTGAGAGGATCACTGCACACCGCCCGTGCCCTGGGATGGGGAGTAATGGATAACTGTCCGGGTTTCCCTGGGACATCCCCTGCCTCCAACAATGCTGCCACATCCTGGAGGAAGACGGCGTCTGATTGCCCGTTCCTCCCGGAGGTGTTTCTGCGAGTTCAGGGCCGGGAGCTTGGTGGCAAGCCCACGTCTGCCCTCTGGACAGGTGGCCAAGGAGATGCTTTCCACTTGGGACCAGAGGCACAGACTCCTTCCTCAGATTGGAGCACGTTCCCCGGCCCAATCGTCCCCCTCATGTCTCCTTAGCAGCCAGGCTTCGTCTCTCTGCACAGGGAGTGGGGTGACACTTGTCTTGCCACGGCCCGCTTATTCCTGCCAGGGCCGGCTCTCCAGCTTCACGACCGTTTTCGGACCACAAGGCCAATGTCTCCTTCTCTTCTCCTGGGGCAGCTTGCTGCACTTTCCCCAGACAGGCTCCTGGGGAGCCCAGTGACAGACATGTCCCTTTCCTTAAGGCTCTTTCCACAGGCGCAAACCACGGTTCTCTCTCAGGCAGAGGGGATGCCCGGGCAAAGAGGCTTTCGCTCTATGAGGGTTTCTCCCCGCCGTGCTGCGCGAATACTAGGCTAAGGCAAGCAGCCAAAGAGCAGCCCGCAGAACCGACTCTGATTTCCCAGCGACTGCTATGCTTTCGCAGAGGTTTTCAGCTTGGCCTGCGAACGGCACTTCGCTGCTGCTTCCTCAGACAAGGCTTTTGGGTGTGTCGCTCTGTTGCATCAGGGAAGAAGAGCTGCGGGAGACCTGGTCCCTCTTGGGCCTTGCTTTCCCGGGCTCCCATGTTGTCGTCCTGGGTTCACCCTGCCAGGCCGAACTAAGCAGACACAGCCAAGACCCTGCAGCAGCGTGCGAGGCCTAGGATGGCACTCAATGCACACTACACATTCTTGGCCATCATGCGGAACTCGCGGACAAGGCCAGTGCCTTCCCCACAGGAGAGGAGAGGCGACAGGATCCCTGAACACCGCCCGTTCACTGGAATGGGGGAGCTTTGGTGGATTGTCCCCACTCCTTCCCCCGGCAAACACTCTGCCACCGA